>NW_027527953.1:184386-197814 GCF_008692635.1 Crocuta crocuta
GAGAGAGAGAGAGAGAGAGAGAGAGAGAGAATCCCAACCAGGCTCCATTCTGTCATCCTGAGGCCAAAGTGGGGCTTGGTCCCATGAACTGTGAGATCCCATCCTGAGCTGAAATCAAGAGTCTGATGCTTAACCCACCGAGCTACCCAGGTACCCCTACGCATTTTGATATAAAGAAAGGTGAACTTCCACAGGTGAACAATTTACTTATTATTTAATATCATTATGTACTCATAGATTTAACATATTTAATATTCAAATCATTGTAATCTTCTTTTTGAAATTTTTGAGATTATGTATGTATCACATAAGGTTCATAATTTTAAGCATTTTTAAGTGTACAATTCAATGTAGTGGGCATTTCACATCATCACTATGTACTTTCTAGTGTTATGTGTTGTGTTTTGTTTTGTTTTGTTTTAATGCCGGTGTTGGATTATGTCAATCAAACGTTTGGGTTTTTTAATCAATTGAAAAAATTGTGGGTTTTTTCTTTGTTGTATAATGTAGTGTATTACATTGATTTTCTTATGTTGAACCACCCTTGTATTCCTGTGAGAAATCCTATTTGGTGATGTGTAATCTGTTAGAATCACTGTGCTGGTATTTTGAGGATTTTTGCATCTCTATTCACTGGGAATGTTGGTCTGTACCTTTGTGTGTGTGTGTGATGTCTTTTTCTGGCTTTAGTATCATAAAATGAATTACTAAGTGGTTGTGTTTCTTTTTAAATATTTGGTGAAAATTACCCATGAAACCATCTGGTGCAGTTCTTTTCTTTGCTGGGAGATTTTCAATTATTGATTCAATCTCTCTTTAAAGAACTGGTTTGTTTTGTATTTCTTCTTGCATCAATTTAGTTAATTTTTGTGTTTTTGGAAATTGGTTCATTTCATGCAGAATATCTAATTTTGGTTTATAATTATTTACAGTATTCTCTTACACTCCTTTTTAGTTTGTATGGTTGGAAATAAAATTTTTTTCTACTTTCATTTCTGATTCTAATTATGTGTTATCTTTTTTTTTGTCAGTCTAGTTCAAAGTTTGTCAATTTTGCTGATTTTTTCAAAGCACTAACTTTTGTATTGAGAACCTCTATATTTTTCTATTCTCAATTCTATTTATTTCTGCTCTAATTTTTATTATTCTTTTCCTCTGCTAGCTTTAGTTTTAAATTGTTCTACATTTTTTTTTACTTCCTTAAGTTTATCTAGTTCTTCATCTATTTAGGATACTTCAGTTTTAACGACAGCATTTACAGCTATAAGTTTCCCTCTGAACACTGTCTTTGCTGTATTCCATAACTTTTGATACATTGTGTTTTCATGCTGGTTTCTCCCTAAGTATCATCTAATATCCCTTGTGATTTCTCCTTTGACCCACTAATTGTTTAAGAATGTTTCATTTATTTTTCATATATCAGTGAATTTGCCAGTTGTCCTTCTGTTATTGATTTGGCTTCATTCCATTGTGGTCAGAAAAGATACTTTTTATGATTTCAGTCTTTTTTTTTAAATATTTTTATTTCTTTCTAGGAGAGAGAGAGAGAGAGAGACAGCGTGAGCAGGGGAGGGTCAGAGAGAGAGGGAGACACAGACTTTGAAATAGGCTCCAGGCTGTGAGCCAGCAGTCAGCACAGAGCCCGACGCAGGGCTCGAACGCATGAACCGCGAGATCATGACCTAAGCGAAAGTCGGATGCTTAACCGACTAAGCCACCTAGGCGCCCCATGATTTCAGTCTTAAATCTATTGAGGCTTGTCGCTTATCAGAGGGTCTATCCTACAGAATGTTCCAGGTGGACTTTAGAAGAATGTGTATTCTACTGTGGCTGCGATAGCATGTTTCTTTCTTTCTTTCTTTCTTTTTGTTAATTTTAAGAGAGAGAGAGACAGAGTGAGCAGGGAAGGGAGCAGAGAGAGAGAATCAAGTAGAATCTGTGCTGACAGGGCTCGAACCTACAAATCGAGAGATCATGACCTGAACCAAAATCAAGAGTCAAATGCTTAACTGAGTGAGCCACCCAGGCGTCCCTGGGATAGGATGTTTTTTATGTGATTAATACATGTCGTTGGTTTATAGTGTTTTTCAAGTCCTCTATTTCCTTATTCTTCTCGGTCTTGTCGTTCTATTATTATATGTGGTGTATTAAAGTCTCTAATATTATTGTACAACTATCTATTTTTTATTTCAATTCTTTGTATATTTTGGTGCTCTTCTTTGGTACATATCTACTACAATGGTTATATCTTCTTAATGAATTGAGGCTTTTATAAATATGTGATGTCTTTCTTTGTCTCTTATAACAGTTTATTTATTTTTAATGTCTTATTTATTTTTGAGACAGAGCATGAGAGGGGGAAGGGCAGAGAGACGGGGAGTAACAGAATCTGAAGTAGGCTTCAGGCTCTGAGCTGTCAGCACAGAACCCAACACAGGGCTTGAACCCACAATCATGACCTGAGCCGAAGTCAGAGGCTTAACTGACTGGGCCACCCAGGTGTCCCTCTTAGAACAGTTTTAGACTTGAAGTCTATTTGTCTGATATTAGTATAGGCACCCTGTACTCTTTCTTTTGGTTACTATTTACATGCAAAGTCTTTTTTCATTCTTTCACTTTCAAGATATTTATGTCTTTAGAACTCTTGTAGACAGTACATAGTTGAATAATGGATTCTTTTTTTCATTCTCTTACTCTCTGTTTTTAGAGTTTAAACCATTTACATTTAGAGTAATTAGTGATAAGAACAGATGTACTTCTGCCATTTAACTATTTGTTTTGTGCATGTCTCATTTATCATTGTTAGTCATATCCTTCCTTACTGCCTTTCTGGTGTTTCATTCATATGTTTTATTGTGTATCCTTATATATATATGTATTTTTTGTATGTATACTTTTAACATAATTTGTGGTTACCAATGAGATTATATTGAACATCCTAAATTTATAGCAATTTAGTTTGAATTAAAAACAACCTAGCTTCAACCTTTATGTTGTCACAAATCGCTTCTTTATATATAATGTACATGATAAAATAGATTCGTAATTATTTTTTGCTTATGCTTTTAAATCCTCTAGGATATAATGGACTTACAACCTCAAAATACAATAATGCTGACTCATATTCGCCCATGTATTAACCTTTGTAGTTCTGTTTCTTCATGCAGCTTTGATTTACCATCTAGCATCCCTTCTTTTCAACCTAAAGGAATCCCTTTAGTATTTCTTGTAGAGCACATTTCTTGGNTATTTAAGTAATCTCTACCCCAGTGTGGGGCTCAAACTCATGACCCTGAGATCAAGAATCGCCTGCTCTAGTGACTGAGCTAACCAGGCACCCCTATTTTCTCCTTCATTTTTGAAGGACAGTTTTGCCAGATGTATAATTCTTGGCTGACATTTTTTTGTCTTTCTGCATATTAAATATGTCATCCTCTGTCTTCTGCCTCCATGATTTCACATGAGAAATAGACTGTTCTCTTATGGAGAATCTCTTGTGTGTGATGAGCCACTTCTTTCTTGCTGCTTTCAAGATTCACCTTTGTTTCTTTGGCCTTTAGCAGTTGGATTGTAATATATTGGTGTGAGTCTCTTTGACTTTATCCTACTTGAAGTTCGTTGACATGCCTGGGTTTGCAGACCCATATCTCTCATGAAATTTGGGAACTTTTTGTCCATTATTTCTTCATATATTCTTTCTTTTGTTGTTTTTGTTTTGTTTTGTTTTGTTTTTCCTGTATNNACTCTCATGATTTATGCGTTGTTCTGTTTGATGGTGTTCTACAGGTCCCTTAGTCTTGGTTCACTTTTCCTTATTCTTTTTTGGTTCTCTTTCTCAGATTCTATAATTTCAATTGTCCTTTCTCCAAGTTCTTTGCTTCTTTCTTCTGTCTGCTCAATTCTTCTGTTGAGCCTTTCTGAAATTTTCATTTCAGTTATCTTTTCAGATGTTACTTTTCTACTCCAGAATCTTTGTTTAGTTTATTTTTGTAATCTCTATCCCTGTACAGATGTTCTCATTTTGTTCATATTTTGTCTTCCTTGTTTCCTTTAGTTTTTTTTCATGTTTTATTTAGCTCTTTGAGCATATTTAAGGTAGTTGTTTTAAAAGGTTTTTCTAGGAACTCTAATGTCTGGACTTCCTCAGATATGGTTTCTGTTACTTTGTTGTTTGTTTGAATTGGACATACTTTCCTATTTGTTTGTATACCTTTTAATTTGTTGTTGCAAATGGGAAACTTGAATATTATAATGTAGTAACTCTGGAAGTCAAATACTTTCCTTCCCCTAAGGTTTGCTTTTTTGTTGTGGTTGTTGAGGGCTGTAGTAGTTCTTTTTCTTTTTAGTGACATTCTTAAACTATTTTTTGTAGATATAATATTCATCGTTGTATGTAATCACTATTTTTTTCTTCCTTAGTATGTGTTCAAGTAGGATTTTTGTTGTTGTTGAAGTATAATTGACGTACAATGTTACATTAGTTTCAGGTGTACAACATAGCAATTTATCTTGTCTATACATATTATCCTATGTTCACCGCAAGTGTAGTACCAGGTGTCACCATATGACACTATTACAATATCATTGACTATATTCCCTATGCTGTACCTTTCATCCCCATAGCTTATTCATTTCATAACTGGAAGCCTATACCTCTTACTCCTTCTCACCCATTTTCCTCATTCCCCTACCATTCTTACCTCTGGCAACACCATTTTCTCTCTGTATTTATGAATGTGTTTCTGAATTGTTTGTTCATTTGTATTGCTGTTGTTGTTGTTTTTAGACTCCACACATGAGTGAAATCATACAGTATTTGCCTTTCACTTTCTGAATTATTTCACTTAGCATAATACCCTCATCCATGTTTTCACAAAGGACAAGTTTTCAATCTTTTTTCATGGTTGATTAATATTCCATTGTATGAATTTATATTGTCACATAAATTTCTTTGAGTGCCAGGACCTAAAAATATATGAGGAATAAAAAAACAAACAGTCCCCCACACAAACACAAAACACTTCTCCCAGTCTTTGAAGATTTGCTCTGTGTATAGCAACAGTGCTTCAGGGTCGAATTGAACTTAGGGATCAGCCTTAGTTGAAAGCTTGGTCTTCTTGGGTCTCTACTATTTATATGCATGTGGCTTTCTAAATTTCTGTGTATATATAGGTCCTTATAAATGTATTAATTTCCCAAAGAAACTCTCCAGTTTTGTGTACTGGACCTTAGATGGCATATTGTATATTTTGTCTCCAGGCATCTGTGGGTTGATATTTTAGTTTGCAACATTTTTGAGTAAAGCCTACCACTTCCTGACTTCTGAGTTAGATGAAACTGAGATAATTGCCTTATATTTATTTTTCAGGTTTCCTCCAGGTAGGACATACACAATAATTTGTGAATAAGGTCTATTCTACTCCCTTTGGATCCAGGGAGCAGAGTCCTACACTAGGAATTCAGATTTCAGTTTTGAAGACTGCCACAATGTGCTGGGGAGGGAATGAGTCAAGGGCTAATAAAAATTCCATAAAATATCCTACTTTTTCCAAGTTGCCCTCTTTATTTGAGTCAGGGTCAGTTGGTTGCTCTAAATCTTTGTTTTACACCATTCTAACAAAGTTGGTTTTGACAATATCTGGTTGTTTTGTGATGTTTCTTTAGTAGAGGCAGCTTGGAGTTATGTACTCTGCCAATTTGCTGACATTACCCCCCTATTGAAATCCATCTTGAATCTCAAACTTTCCCATATTCAGTCAGTAAGATCTTTTTCAAATTGGCCCATGAGTTCTTTTAACATCATGCTAATAGTTTTGGATAGCATTTTCACTATCTTATATGATTAGATGTGGCTGATCTAGAATCTTAGATGCTGCAGTATCTTTCGATGGAACCCTGTATTTTAAGTCCACAATCTGGGTGTTAGACAACTTATTACTACTTGTTTATTCAATTTTTCTAGGCCTTTTCTATGTATAAAGCTGGTGAAGATAGAAAAATGATTGATAGGTAGGTAGGTGTGTAGGTAGGTACATAGAAAGAAAGGAAGGACGGACAGACAGACAGAAGGAAAGAAAGAAGGAAGGAAGGAAGATATAAACGAAGGAAAAAGAAGGAAGAAAGAGATAAAGATGAAGGAAGGAAGGAAGAGGAGAGGAAGAAGAAAACTTCTTGAGTTCATTTGTATACCTCCAATTCCAATTCAGTACTATAAGGTTTTTACGTAACCTCTTTTATATTACATCTTTCTGTCCTTTCTTCTATTCCCCATCCAGTTTCAGGTGCTGTTCTCAATTTAGTCTGCTCTGTTTCCAGTGAACACTTTCAGGCCTGGTTGGGACTCTTCTGTTCTAAGGTCCATCAGATCTGTTGCTTCCCTCTATTTTATTCTACACACCTCCTGATATCATGCTGGTCTTGCCATACTGACATTTGTCCTGCTGATCTGCTGGTGTTTGGAGATTGTGAGGGTGCCTTATCACTTTCTCCTGTTATAAATGTTGCTTATGAGTTTTAAGAAGTTACTTTTTTTTTTTAACTTTGTAATGTGATCTCTACCCCCAACATGGGGCTTGAACTCCTGACCCTCGAGATGAAGAGTCACATGCTTTACTGACTAAACCAGCCAGGTGCCTCTGTTGCTCATGAGTTTTAACTTTGGTATCTCATTTTTCTGTGTGGTTTTATTAGAGGAATCAGGGAGACTCAAGAGCTATTTTGCTGCTGCCAACACTTCCCAAAATCTTTTCTTGTTATTACCATTTTACATAAGGGCAAATTGACATACAGAGAATAAGTGACTTTCTCAGTATTCCAGAATAATTAGCAAAGCTAGAATTCAAGCACTTGCAATTTAAGTGGAGCCCATACGTTTTAACCCCAACTCTTTGCTGCCAAGTTAAGAAAGTACATATTTATCATTATCTGGGGATAGGAGACTTTTTCACTGATCCCATGATTGCTGCACAGTACTTTATATAAGGGGACTGCTACTTCTTTTTGCAGGGAGGATATGGAGAGTTATTTTGGAGAGAATATTTCTGGTTTCTCTTTTATACTCTTTCTCAAGGACTCCCCAAGAGTTTTAACTAGAAGACAGAATAAATGTATTTAAAAGGCAAGGCAGGCTTATCTCAATCTCTCTCTGCCTCTGTCTTTCTCTTTCCTTCTCCTTGGACTCTCTCTGCTCAAACAAGGTGAATTTCATAAGTGCTTGTAGGTTTTATGGAATAAACAGATCAGTTCTAGTGGCTTTCAACTATTGTTTTGCTCTCTCTCTTTTCTAACTTATCCATCTGTATTGATAAATCATGGCTATCCTTTAGTGGGGACCATTATCTTAAGATTGGGAGTATTGAGTATCTAAGAAGCCCAATTTTAGCTTTAGAATTAAATCCAGGTTTCAAATGTAGTTTGATCATATATAAAGCTGAAATTTGAATGCCATTTGACTTCTTGTGCCCATTTTCATTCCAGAAGAATTATAAATATTTGTTACCTGAAATTGCACCATTACAAAATATAGCATTATAGAGTTTTAGTTATTGAGAGTAATCTTGTCTGGCCAGTTTTCTGATAATCAAGTGCCAATACACCAAACTCCAGTAAGTAACCTCTTCTGAACACCTGCAATTATACAGCTATAAACTTGTGTCAAAATGACTAGTTTTACCTTGCCAAGTACTTTTTTCCTTGGCCTATTTTCTTTTTTTAATATTTATTTACTTTGGGGTGGGGAGTAGAGGGGCAGAGAGAGAGGGAGAGAGAGAATCCCAAGCAGGCTCTGTGCTGTCAGAGCTGGACATGGGGCTTGATCTCACGAATCATGATATCATGACCTGAGCCGAAATCAGAATCAGACACTTAACCGACTGAGCCACCCAGGTGCTCCTGGCCTATTTTCTTAATAAGTGTAGAGGTAGTATGATGTAATGGTTAAGAACAAAAGAGACAAACCAAAATACAAACTGTTAACTAGAGAACAGACTGATGGTTACCAGAGGGGAGATGAGTAGGGGAATGGTTGAAATATGTGAAGAGGATTAAGAGTGCATTTATCATGATGAGCACTGAGTAATGTATAGAACTGTTGAATTACTGTACTGTGCACTTGAAACTAATGCAACACTATGTTAACTATACTGGAATTAAAATGAAACATTTTTTAAAAGATAATATAAATACATAAATACATAAATAAATAAAGTATTGTATCAGAAACATTTGTAGCTTTTGAACCTCAAAGTACATATATTATATTAACCCTTTGTTCTTATTGTGAAAATGGGACTAATATTTGCTTTCTAATAATGTCACTGTGAGGTTTTAAGTTAGATCATATATGGAAATCTCATAGCAGTTCCCAAAGTAAGGATACAAAAATACATTGATTCCCTTCATTTTGTTACTAGGCACTTTCACTTGGTTGGCTTATTTAATACACAAACCTGCATATTAGATATTAATCTTCCCATAGACCAGGATCATCAGCATTATGTAGGAGCATATTAGAAATGGGGACTCTCAGGCCCCTCCTCAGCTTTCTATATTACAATCTGTGTGTTAAGATCTTCCTCCACCCAACAACAAAAATAAGATTCCCTGGTGATACTTATGCACATTGAAGTGAGAAACACTGCTTTTAATGATTATCAGACACGTTTCACCCTTTAAGGAGACACCTGTCTTCAATTGAATAAATTGAATCTGTGGACTGGTAAAAGGGCCAGAGGCTAGTGAAAATATGCAACACCTGAAGGGGTCTAGTAGTTGGAGACAGCAGCTGAAATGAAACTGAAATTGGAGGCACCACCAGAGAAGAATGTAGTTGAGGCTTCATTTCTCAGTGTGGTGACGGCTTTACCATGGACACAGACGTAGAGTCAGCAGCAGCTCTAGGTCCTTGCTTGACCAGAACTCAGGTGGGTTAAGGACTGATATATATCAACTGGGGGGCTCTCTTGCCTTGTGGGCCACCTAAATATCTCAGTTGGAAATTGATTACCTCGACTGGATATCCCTCAGAAACATCAGGGCAAGGCAGAGGCTGTTTCATGGTTGTATATTCCCTTCCTTTTCACTGTGACCATGGGACTTATCACCAAACATCAGAGGAGAGAAGAGGAGGAAGGCCTGATAAAGTAAGAGACCCCAGAGATGTGGAGAGCTTAATCCTAATAGATTAGGATTACCCCGGCTCTTATTTTCTAGGTAGTAGGAAATGAATGTTATATAAATGTATATAGCTTGAAATAAGTGGGCCATCATTCAAGACTTAGAAATATTTGTTAAACAACAATTTCCATCATAATATTATTTAAGCTATGGTTACTGTGACATAAGAGCTCTAAGGGCTACACTTTACAGTGATGTATGTACTGATGTATGGGGTATATGCGCTACTGCCATTGAATCACAGTAGTCTAGTCTGTGTTTGTAAATGTTTGCAACAGCCAGCCTCCCATGTAGCCTAAGTAGTTTTTCGAGAATATGATGAGTTTACAGCTATGCGTGGAAGGGCCCTTGTAACAAAAGATACTGTCCTCATCTGCTTTGCTGATGACACAATCTTCAGCTGAAGATAAAACATCTTGTTCCTTAATGAGAGAAATGCAATGAAATGAAATAACAAACAAGGAAGGAAGAAAAGAAGTAGGGGAGGAGAAAGTCAGAGGGCCCAGGCTGTGGGTGTTCAATGATGGACAAAGGATTGAGTGTTCCAGTTCAGTTGGAAATAGGGGGAAGCCTAGAGTGTGCACGTGTACAAACACACACACCCTTCATTCGTTGACCTTGAGGTACACCTATGTGTTGCTGTTCTATTTGTAAGTCAAGGCAGAGTCCACTGTAATCTAGAGGTAAACAAGCATCAGGCACCCACTGAGCCTGTACCTGTAGCACAGATGTTTTCCAACTTCCAAACAAAAGGTATTTGCCCTTACAGACAAACCTAAACCTGGCACGCAACCTATGTTCCGACACTTTAAGTGGTGTCTGGCTTCCTCAGCCAGTCCATGAGAGCTGATTTGATTGCTAAGCAGTAAAACTAATAGCATAAGCTTGAGAGCTGAAATCCAAGGGCAATGGACCATTTAGAGTAGAGGAATGCAAGGAAAAAGGGAAAGTAAGCAGAAAAGTAGGGAGTATGGAAGAAGAAAAAAATTGAATAGAAGTGAGGGGAGAAAGAAACTATCCCAAGAGCCCCTTAAGACTTTGCCCATGTGAAGTTTGGCCTTCCGCCCTTTCATCTATTCTCTACTTTCTTCCTGGAGTCATAGAATAAAACTGTAAGTGCAATCATGATGCCCCATTGCTTATAAATTGCTTATAAATAAATAATTATTATTGTAATAAACTCCTGGAGCATTCAAGGTCTAGTGTGATTTGGACCCTACCTAGGTATTCAACCCAATGATTCTCTATTGCTTTTGTTAAGGAATCTCTTTTCTTTCAATACTTTGAAGATGCTAAGTTCTTATCCCCAGGGAAGAGTGGGAATTGGAAAAAGAGCAATTCATACAAACTGCTATCCACCGTTCAGGTCTTAGTTTAAATGTCCTTTATCTATGTGGCCAGTATTGATTCCCTACACCTCACCCCTCCATTCTAGATTAGGATTTCTTGATATATACTTGCAGAGTATCCTGTGGTTTTCTTTTGTGGTGCTTCTCAGAATTGTAACTTCTTGTGAGTATATATTTAATTCCTGTTTTCCCCCCACTAAACTATAGTTTCCATGAGAAGAGAAACCAAGTTCTGATTATTCACTGTTGCATTCTCAACATCCATTCTAGTACCTGGCTCAAAAGTGTATAATGAATGAATGAATGAATGAATGAATGAATGAATATAGGGACTAGAGAAGAGTTAATTACTTCCTATTTGCTGTGTGTGAGTCAGGAAGTTTCTAGTAAAGATTTCAAAATAAAGAAGCAGTAGGAAACCTGTCATGCTCCAAAAAGTCCTCTCTTCCAAGGTCCTAAGTGTCCTCATGCTAACTTAAACTTGTCTAACTCTTCCCTCTTTTTGGGTCAGCCTTACCACATAAGTGTTCTATATTCTAGAGGATTTTTAAAAAATTTCTATTCTATCCTTTTTTCCATTTACTGAAATAATAAGTTCCTTAAAAGCTTCACTTTGTTTTTTTAAAAAGCAATTTATTTAAATTCAAGTTAGTTAACACACAGGGCAGTAATGGTTTCAGGAGTAGAATTTAGTGACTCATCACTTATATGCTCATCCCAACAAGTGCCCTCCTTAATGCCCATCACTCATCTAGCCCATCTCCCCACCCAACATCCTGCTAGCAACCCTCAGTTTGTTCTCTGTATTTAAGAGTCTCTTATGGTTTGCCTCCCTCTCTGTGTTTATCTTATTTTTCTACCCTTCTCTCATGTTCATCTGTTGTGTTTCTTAAATTCCACATATAAGTGGAATCATATGCTGTTTGTCTTTCTCTGACTCACTTATTTCTTTTAGCATTATACCCTCTAGTTCCATCCACATTGTTGCAAATGGAAGGATTTCATTCTGTTTGATAGCCAAGTAGTATTCCATTGTGTATATATACCGCATCTTCATCCATTCATCAGCTGATGGATATTTGGGCTCTTTCCATAATTTGGCTATTGTTGATAACACTGTAAACATTGGAGTGTATGTGTCCCTTCAAATCAGCATTTTTGTATCCTTTGGATAAATACTAGTGCAATTCCTGGGTCATAGGGTAGTTCTATTTTTAATTTTTTGAGAAAATTCCATACTGTTGCATTCCCACCAACAATTCCCACCTTTGTCTGCATCCTCACCAACATTGGTTTTGTCCTGAGTTGTTCATTTTTGCCAGTATGGCAGATGCGAGGTGGTACTTCATTGTGGTTTTGATTTTTATTTCTCTGATGATGAGTGATATTGAACTTCACTTTAGGTTTTGTAGGACATCTGCCTTCTGAGATCTCCAGTAAAGATGGATAGAGAACTACAAGAGGGTGGAGGAAGGCACCTGATGGAAATTTGTATGGGTTAATTTTGTGTTCATTGACACTTTACATGTTAACTATGACCATAGACCAAGAGTTGACAAACTTTCTGTAAAGAACCACATAGTAAACAGTTTTGGCTTTGTGGGCTATGTGTTCTCTGACACCACAACTCGATTCTGCTACTGTAATGGCAAAGCAGAGTCAATCTCTAAGTGAATAAGTGTGGCTGTGTTCCAATAAAGCTTTATTTACAAAAACAGATTGGCAGTCTGGGTTTGGCCCACAGGCCATAGTTTTCCCACTCTTGCATCTAGAAAGCTATTAGCCAGAGAGAGGCAGGGTGCCTTTCCTCGTCACCTTATACCTGTTTTGGTCACTCCTCAGATTAGAGAGTATCAGATTAGAGGAATTCTGAGGAAGAATTCCTTAGTTGGAAAGGTCTGATGGAACATATCACACTTAGGACACAGCTGTCAGACCTTTCTTCTTCTTTCATAGCAGTGTTGTAAACGAGTAGTGTGTGAGTAGGAGTGGATAATCTGTTGGCACCATTTCAAACCCTGACCTTTCTACAGCTAGTGTAATTATGGGTAACATGGTGCTCCGTTAATACAGCAAGAGGTTTGATCTTTTCTCTTTTCTCTCTCTCTCTCTCTCTTTTTGTGAATTGGATTTCTAGAGAACCAAACAGTACTTAAAACCCCTCAGGCATATGACAAGTTTAAGAACAAATATATGCAATTAATTACTGCATTTCTTTCCTGAAGTATCCAAGAGGAAAGCAAAAGATTGCTTGTTTAGGGGGAGCTCCATGATGATTGAAAAAGCATGCTAGGGAAGGTTACAGAAAATGAACCAGTTCAGAAGAAGCTGGTGAGTTTATCTGTGACCACGAGGCATAAAGTGGTGGAGAGTCCACAATATTACCTTGGGCTCAGGCCACATAGTGCACTTCAAATCAGGCCCCTGTGCTTCAGGAGATAGCTCTTTGCCAAGTGACATTATCCAAGAGCAAAATTCTGTCTACTTCTCTTCATTAGGTACTGCAGTATCTTCTCATGGAGTGTTAGGACCAAAAACAATACAATAAATTTAAAATATGAATATAACATGGGTAATTATATCCTAGTTTGATGAAGAACTCTGGACATTATGACTTTGCCCAAAGTTAGGTCAGGATATATGGTATGCCTCTTATCAAAAATAGCATAGTAATTAAGAATGTGTACTAGNCTGAGCTGGCAGTCAGCATAAAGCCTGATGCGGGGCCCGAACCCACGAATCACGAGATCATGACCTAAGCGAAAGTCGGATCCTCTTTACTTTTCTGAGCTCTTGCCAAAATGAATATTAGAGTGTGCAGAAAAGTGAAAAGGGAGCAGTTTTGGAATCAGACAAATCTCAATTTAAATACTGATTCAAAAATTTAATTATTATGTGAGTAAGA
>NW_027527953.1:197899-201873 GCF_008692635.1 Crocuta crocuta
AGAATTTGTTACATGCATTAACTTAGTTTCACTGAACTTAAGTTTCCTTCTTTGTAAAATGGGGACAATTCATAAATATAATATAGTAATAATAGTAATAAGGATAATAACTGTGAAAATTAAATGTTAATTTTTCCCCAGGGCATCTGGGTCGCTCAGTCGGTTAAGCGTCCGACTTTGGCTCAGGTTATAATCTCATGGTTTGTGAGTTCGAGCCCCACGTCGGCCTCTGCACTGACAGCTAAGAGCATGGAGCCTGTTTCAGATTCTGTGTCTCCCTCTCTCTCTGCCCCTCCCTTGCTTGCACTCTGTCTGTCTCTCTCTCTCTCAAAAATAAATAAACATTTTTTAAAATGTTAATTCTTCCCCAACACTCACCTTAAAATATTTTAAACAGGAAAATATATTTTGTCTGTATTTTGTGTTTTCCATACCATCCCGCATATATTATAATGCCTCCTTGTCCCTGTGGATTCCTACTATAGTGTCTTACCTTAATTCCTCTGTCTACAGTATTCTGGGTTCCAGAACTCTGCGGATCCTGGAACCTAGGTGATAAGAATCCGAGGATGGTGACACACCTCCATCTTGGACTGGAAGGCTAGACTCTGGACATAGAGGGCAATCATTGTAAATGAACAGAGCTATAGATTACATCCATTATGACTCAGGACCAAAGTGACATCTTCTTTGGGAGTTCTTGTTTTTAATAAATAAACATTTATTTAATTTGAGAGTGGAAGGGGCAGAAAGAGAGAGGGAGAGAGCCTCCCAAGCAGGCTCCGTCTTGTCAGCGCAGAGCCCTATGCAGAGCTTGAATGCATGAACCGTGAGATCTTGACTTGAACTGAAATCGGATGCTTAGGTGCCCCTTCCTTGGGGGTTCTACTGGGAAATACACAGCCCTATATTTCTCAGACCCAGTACAGGAGATACTTCCCTTTTCCAAACCTGTACAACTGTTGGCAGGATATTCTTCAAGGATTTCCCAAAACCTCATCACTCTTTTTTCCTTTACTAGCTTAGAGTATCACCTGATAAGAAATTATTTTCTTTGGCAATGCCTGACTGGGTAAATCTAGGCTCAACATTTCTGAACGCATAATCTAATAAGAATCAGTATTTCTATAGATGACCCTTGGACCCTACCTGTAAGATCCTAAAGAGCCTTCTGATTCATCAAAGAAAGATAAACTAAATTGAACTCAAAGAATTTAAGCATAGGAGTTTTGAGCTCTTAATCTGTATTAAGTGACTTGAATTGTGCTCACATTTTGTAACTGTTGCTAAACCCTCTGTGTTTGCATGGCAAACATACAGAATATTCAATTAATGGAAACAGTCCATTACTGCTGGACTGCTGGAAGACCAAGAATGGGCTGAGTTAGATTGTTCTACTGTAACAATCTGTTACTAAATAACATTGGACTTGATAGCAACCTGCTGTTGCACTATATACTAAATAGAAGAATGCCTTCCCTGGAACAGAAGGTGGACCCCCTTTACATGTGCTGTTAAAAGGATATATTTGCTCAGTGGCTTTTAATATCTCCGTGGGTAAATTAAGGTTTTTAAATAATGTTCTATTGCAGCTTCCCATATAAAGGAGGCCTGCTACATTAAGTATATACACAGGCAGCTGTTATGTGTTGGGTGGTATCTAAAACCTGTGCACTCCACACCATTATCTGATCTAGTCGGCCTCTTCAGTTTAATTCCCCATGGCTACCCAACAAAGAATATAGGTTTCATTAGGGTTCACTGACACTGACATGTTATATTTATTCCTATTTTTACTCATTGTTCTTTCTGCCTACGGTGTCCTTTCATTTCTTTTTCTCTGTGCAGCCAAATCTTGGTAATATTTTTTTTAACGTGTATTTATTTATTTTGAGAGAGGGAGTGTGTGAGCAGGGGAGGGGCAGAGAGTGAGGGAGAGAATCCCAAACAGGTTCCACACTGTCAGCACAGACCCTGATGCAGGGCTCAATCTCATGAACCATGAAATCATGACCTGAGCTGAAATCAAGACTCAGATGCCCAGCTGACTGAGCTACCCAGGTGTCCCCCATCTTGGTAATCTTTGAAAGCCCATTTCAAGTCACCTCCTTCAAGAAGCCTTCCCTGATTTCTATAGCCTTCACATATATTATTACTTCTATGTGATACATGTTTTTTACTACCCTTCTTGTCTGACTGATTCCGGTATCTGGAATGGATTCCTCCCCACCCCCACCCCCCCACCAGGAGGCCTTTCTTGCCACATTGGACAACATCAGTATTTGGGTGTTTTAAGACACATTCCTACAAACATTTGTGGATTTCCCTGGCTATCATTTTGTTTTTCAATTCTAGCTTAATTCCACTGTGATCAGTGAACGTATTCAGTATGATTTTAATCATTGAAAATTTGTTGAGACTTGCTTTATGACTCAGCATATGGTTGATTTTGATAAATGTCTTATGTGCACTTAGAAACAATGTGTATGCTATAGTTTTTCAGTTCAGTGTTCTATAAATGTCACCGAGGTCATTTTTGTTCATTGTTGTAGCAGATGCCGTGAGTACCTCACACGTATTCTTGGGACACTACCACGCTCTAGCTTACTTGGAATTGCCAGTGACTTGCCGCTCTGTGATTGAAGGCTTTTTCCAAAATGGTGGAAGGTCACGCTGCCCACATGCACGTTGTAGGCTGGAAGTGCTAGAGATTGACACCCCTGGAGAGCTACCCCTCGATCGGGATGATGCTGAGGAATTTTTTTTTAACCGTTTCTCAGTGATGACTCATAACAATTAGCCCCATTGCCCACAGTAGTATGTAGCAGTAACCAGCTTTTCATTCCTTTAGCAATTTCCCAGTCCACTACCAGTATTCCCTGCTGGCATTTAATTCCTTATCTCCAGATCTCCCAAACTGAGACATTTGTTTATATCTTCTATATCCTCACTATTTTTTTTNACTAAGGGAGAGAGATGTGTTAATGTCTCCTAATCTGACTGTGGGTTTGTACATTTTTTTTCCCTTTTGCCAACGTGTGCTTTATACATTTTCAAACTATATTTTTGGCTATATGCAGATTTAGAGTTGTTCCTTCCTGTTGAGGTGACATTTTGTCATTGTGAAATTTGCCTTTTTGTCTCCTCTCCTGTTTTTCTTACTTTATAGTCCCTGATATTAATATGGCTGCATTAGCTCCCTTTGGGTTAGTTGTATGCAGTGGGATACCTTTTATACTCTTTGTTTCCAACTTTTATATTTCCTTATATTTAAGGAATGTCTTTCATAAGCAACACGTTTAGGTTTTATTTTCATTGTTAGTCTGTCAATATCTGTCTTTTACTTGGAGTCTTTAGTCATTTTTATTTAGAGTTGTTATTGATGTATGGGGTTTATATCTACCAATTTACCACGTACTTTCTTTAGGGCCTGCCTTGGCTGTGTTCCTCTCTTTTCCGTGTCTTGGATTCTTTTGAATTATTGTTTTATTTTTTTTAACTTTTTAATGTTTATTTTTGAGACAGAGAGATCAGGGGAGGGGCTGAGAGAGAGGGAGACACAGAGTGCAATGCAGGCTCCAGGTTCTGAGCTGTCAGCCCAGAGCCCAGCATGGGGCTTAAACCCACAAACTGAACCGTGAGACCATGACCTGAGCCGAAGTCGGACGCTTAGCAAACTAAGCCACTGAGGAACCCCATAAGTGTTGTTTTTAATTTGATTTTCTTTATTATCCTGTTAGTAATAAATCATTTCATATTGTTTAATGGTCACCCTAGAGATTACAACATGCATCCTTGTCTCATTAAAGTGTAATATAAATTAGTGCTTTTGTTACTTCCCAAACATACAAAGACCTCTTAANTGTTGCAAAGAATCTTGATTTTATGCATATTTAAAGCCACATAATATAGTATTACTATTACTTTAAATGGTCAATATCCATTTAAATTTACCTTTTTACAAACTGTCATTC
>NW_027527953.1:201890-203990 GCF_008692635.1 Crocuta crocuta
TGTCGCCCCAGAGCCTGACACGGGGCTCGACCCCACAAACCGTGAGATCATGACCTGAGCTGAAGTTGGACACTTTACCAACTGAGCCACCCAGGCTCCCCAGGAGTTATCATTGTTTTCTGCATTACTGTGCTTCTACCTTAGATCATTTCTTTCCCATAAATATTTCCTTTTTAGTATGTCTTTTAGTGGAGATTTGCTAGTAATTAATTCCTTGAGCTTTTCTTTGTCTGAAGATGTTTTATTTTGCTTGCATGTTTGAAGATCTTTTCATTGTAAATTGTATGGTGAGTTTGTATGTATTTGCTTTCAGTCCCTTAAAGAACTATTTTATTCTTCCTTTAGTCTTTCCTAGAAAAAAAAAAAAAACGGATCTTAGTCTTATTGGTGCTCTTTGGAATTTAAAAAAAAATCCTTTGGCTGATTTTAAACATTGTCTTTTTGTCTTTGATTTACAGAAGTTTTACTATCATGTGCTTTGTGTGTGTGCATATGTATGTATGTGGTATGTGATGTGTGTGTATACATGTGTGTATACATACATATATACTGCTTGTGTTCATAGATATTCTCTTTTCTGTGATTGATTGTATTCATCACCTTTGGAAAATTATTGGAGAGCTATTGGCTGATATTTTTCAGAATATTCTTCTGACCTGTTCTCTCTCTTGTCTTCTTCTTTGATTCCATTTACACATACAATAGACTTTTATAATTTTCATCTTTTCCTCCCAATGCTTTATTCTGTACCTTTTTTTTTACTAATCAGTCTTCCAGTTTAGTATTCATCGATTCTGCTATGTCTGATCTGCTGTTAAATCAATCAAATTCTTAATTGGGTTATTTAAATTTTTTATTTATTTTAAAGTTCATTTCTAAAATTTTGATTTGATTATTTTTATTATTTATTTGTGAAGTTTTCCATCTTTTTGTCCATATACTTGAAGATGCTCATCATAGTTCTTAACAAATCTGAATCTGGTACCTTCAATATCTGGTTCACCAGTGGTTGTGTTTCTACCGACCACCTTTTCTCTTGGGTTTCAGTCAGTTGGTCCTGCTTCATGCCATGCATGTCAATTTTATGTTGAATAGTAGACATTATACAAGAAAAAATTAGGAGGCTCTGGATCCTATTGTCTTCCCTTAGAGAAGATACACCTTTATTCTTGCAGGAAGATAGAATATGATCACATTACCTAGATCCTATTAAGGCTGGTCTGTTTACATTTTGACCTTTCTCTAGGATATATCCCTTTCAGAGTATTAGGAAAAAGCCTTGGTCATTTACCATGGTACTTTTTCCTTTGTAGGCCTCAAACTCTATATCTTATCTCTTCTAACTACTTTCTGTTTCGTTTCTCAGTATAACCCTCTACACAAGTGCAGCTTATGACTCATAAAATTGCTTCAAGGGAAAAGTGTACATAGTATATTAAGCTCACTTCTCTGTGATTCCCTTTTCTCTGAACTATTGTCCCTTAGATTATGGCTTTTTTGGTAGCCCTAAATGCAAATATTTGTCTTCTAAGCCCAGTAAGACTGCTGCAAGCTCAAGAAATCTGCATTCTGTTAGCTTTCATGTTCCTTGCAATAAATGACAAATGTCCTAAGAAGTAAAATAGCCATAATTTTAGAGTTTCCTTTAATGTGTCTTCATTCTCCCTTGACCTTGATGCCTCAAGTACTAGCTGTCTTCGCTGCACTCTGATCTTTTCAAACAGTTCTTTAAGTGTTTTATATACTCCAATTTGTCTCCATTCTCTCAGTGAGCTTGATTTCTTAAGTGTTGGCTGTGCTTTTCTGCCTTCAAAACAACCTCTGCATTTTTTGATATAGCATTATAATGTTTTCTTGGTGAAAGGGGTTGTTTGGTACTTGCTATTCCATCTAGGTCAGAAGGAGACTTTGAAACCTGCATTTTAGAGTCTCTTCTTGCTACTTATAGAAATATAGGTTAACAACTATTTTCTTTTAGAACATTGGACATACTATTACACTGTTTCAGTTAATAAGTTATCTATAGTCATTTTGTTGGTACTGTAAAGCCAAAATGTCTTTTCTCTGTCTCCTGTCTTTGATTATTACGTGTTTTACTAC
>NW_027527953.1:204041-208382 GCF_008692635.1 Crocuta crocuta
CTTACGATGTGTTGATGTATCATTTTATTTGTATTCATATTCCTGTGATTTATAGTAGTTCTTGAATCTGTGGCTTTTATCTATCTGTTTGGGATATTTTCAGACATTACATCTTCAATGTTATTTCTGCCTACTTTTCTTTTCCTCTCCGATNTGATTATATGTATATATATATATGCTCTTTGTTTATTCATTTGTTTTTTTAGATTACACTTATGAGTGAAATCATATGGTATTTGTCTTTCTCAATCTGACTTATTTCACTCAGCATAATACTTTCTAGGTCCATTTATGTTGTCTCAAATAGCATGATCTCATCCTTTTTATAGCTTCATAATTTTCCCTTATATACATATACCACATCTTTCTTATGCATTTATCTATTGATGGACACTCAAGTTGCTTCCTTATCTTGGCTATTATACATAATGCTTTAATAAACATAAGGGTGCATATATCTTTTTGAATTAGTGTCCTCATTTTCCTTGGGTAAATACACAATAGTGGAACTATTGGATCACATGGTATTTCTATTTTTTAATGTTTATTTATTTTTGAGAGAGTGTGAGCAGGGGAGGGGCAGAGAGAGGGGGATGGAGAATCTGAAGCTGGCCTCGCACTCACAGTAGCAAGTGAGCCTGATGTGGGGCTCAAACTCACAAACCACAAGATCATGACCTGAGCCAAAGTGGTATGCTCAACCAACTGAGCCACCCAGGTGCACCATGGTATTTCTATATTTAAATTTTTAAGGAACCTCCATATTGTTTTGCACAGTGGCCGCACCAATTTACATTCCCACCAACAGTGTATGAAGTTTTCTTTTTCTCTACATCCTTGTCAACACTTATTATTTCTTGTCTTAATTTTAGCCATTCTAACACAAATAAGGTGGTATCTGATTGTTGATTTGATTTGCATTCCCTGATGATGAGTGATGTTGAACATCTTTTCATGTGTCTGTTTGTCATCTGTGTGTCTTTTTTGGAAAAATGTCTGTTCAGGTCCTCTGCCCATTATTTAGTTGAATTGTCTGTTTGTTTTTGATGTTGAGTTGTATAATTATTTTTCATTATATATTTTGGAAACTGACCCTTGATTAGATATGTAATTTACATGTATCTTGACCCATTCCATAGGTTGCCTTTTTCTGTTGTTGATGGTTATCTTTTCTGTGCAAAAGCTTTTTATTTTTCCCATATATTTTTATTAAAACTTTTTTTCAAAAGCGTTTTATTTTGATGTAGTCTCAATAATTTATTTTTCCTTTTGTTTCCCTTGCTTTAAGAGCCACATCTAGGAAAATGTTGCTGCAAGCGATGTCAGAGAAATTACTGCCTGTGTTTTCTTGTACAATTTTTATGGTTTCAGGTATCACATTTAGGTCTTTAATCCATTTTGAGTTTGTTTTTGCGTATGGTGTTCAAAGGTGGTCCAGTTTCATTCTTTTACATGTAGCTGTCTAGTTTTCCCAGCACCATTTATTGAAGAAGCTATCTTTTCATCATTGTATATTCTTGCCTCTTTTGTCATATATTAATTGACCAAATAACTGTGAGTTTCTTTCTGAGCTCTCTATTCTTTTATTTTGATCTATGTGTTTACTGTTGTGCCAGTACCATACTGTTTCATTATGACAGCTTTGTAGTGTATCTTGTAATCTGAAATTGTGGTACCTCCAGCTTTGTTTTTTTTTTTTTTTCAAGGTTGCTTTAGCTATTTGAGGTATTTCGTGGTTCCATACGAATTTGAGATTCTTTTTTTCTTTTTGGTTCACTGAAAAATTCTGTTGGTATTTTGATAAGAATTGTATTAAATGCGTAGATTGCTTTGTGTAATATAGGTATTTTAATAATATTNATTCTAGTATTATTCTAGTTTTGTGAAAAATGCTGTTGATATTTTAATAGGGATTGCATTGAATCTGTAGATTTCTTTAGGTAATATCAGCATTTTAACATTATTAATTGTTCCAGTCCATCAGCATGTAATATCTTTCCATTTATTTGTGCTCTCTTCAATTTCTTTCATGTTTTATAGTTTACAGAGTACAAGCCTTTGACCAATTGGTTAAGTTTATTCCTAAGTCTTTTATTCTTTTTGGTACTCTTATAAATGGTGTTGTTTTCCTAATTTCTCTTTCTGCTACTTTGTTATTAGTGTATAGAAACACTACTGATTTCTGGGTATTAATTTTATCTGCTTCAACTTCACTGAGTTCATTTTTTATTTCTACTAGCTTTTTGGTGGTCTTTAGGATTTTCTATGTATAGTATCCTTAAACTTATTTTTTAGTTCTTACTGTGAATTAGCATATCTCTAACTTCCAGAAATTCCATAGGATTCTTAATTTTTAGTTTTAGCTTTCTGCCAATTTTTAAATTTTTTCTTTAAATTCCTTAACTATAGTAGTCATAATTGATAATTCCAATATATAAACCTCCTATATGTCTATTAGCAGGGTGTGTATTTTCTTTAATTTCTCAAATTCTTTATTTGTGCTTAGTTGCTTATATTTTGCTTAACGCCAAAGCATTGTGTATAAAATTTTAGATACATTTGAGGTTTGACACAATGTTCTTATCCTCCAAAAGTGACTTAATTTTCATTCTGGCAAATAGTTAAGTGAAAGCACTAACAATCCCAGGTTTCCTTGAGTCCCCTTGTAAGGGCTTGTCCTCTCTAGTTCATCCTTACCCTGGAATGAAGCTCTCCAAATCCCCTACTGAAAACCTTAGGTGTTTTACAGGAATCCTCTTCTTTTATTAATCCTGAACTAAAATTTGTAGTTTGATGGAAAAATTAAATACACATTCTGTATTTAATTTACATTACATTATATCATTTTATACCAAAGTGTTATTTTTATGTTTTATCTAGATTTTCTTGGTGTCCTCAGTAGATGGATTGTTCTGAAAGTCACTAGGCTCCCTTTGTCAGAAACGGAAGTCTACGAAGACTAATGAAGTAAAAGCTGGATAGAGGTTGCAGAACTACCAACAAATCTGAACTTGAAGAAAACTTCAAGGTGAGTAAAAAATAGATTTCACAAGGCCTACTTTATTACAGTTATTTTAGTCAAATGTATATATATGTATGTATATATATATAAGGTATTTCATTATATGAAAGTGTTTATATTTTGAAAATCCTGGCTGATGAATAAATGCTGTATACTTTTTAAAAACAAATTTTTAAAATCATTTCCATTTGGCTCTTTTTATATAATGACATTTTTTCAGTGCATGTGTGGGTGAGAAAATATGCTTATCCATCAGTGAGTTATGGAGCACCTCTTATATGGAACATGCAACACTGACTGTTATATAAGTTGACTATGCCTGTCGGACATGTGCTGTTTATACCATGAGCCCAAAGGCCAGGAGCCACTGTAGACCCACTGGCCAACAATTAAAATAAGTTGCTGACTACCTAGGAAAGAATCAAAAGAAGTATAACTACTAATATTCTAAAAACTCAATCATAAAAGTAATAGTAAATGGCATATCTGATAAAAGATTAGGATATTATTTTATTTTTTTTATTTTTATTTATTTATTTTTTTTTAATGTTTTATTTATTTCTAGGAGAGAGAGNAATGATTCTTGTAGCCTTATGAGCACAGTGCTATCCCAGCTAGCCCTTTTCAGATATGCTATTCGTACCTCCAATATGAGAACAGGAAGGAGAAAATTTAGCATACAGTAGGTAATCTTCCTGTCATAATTCCTTTATTCAACACATGTGTATCGAGTACCCCTTATAACCCAGATTTTTCTGTGAGGTGCTTTGGCTACAAACACATGACTCTGTTTTCATGTTATTTAAATATATATATGAAACTCATAGAAACAGAGGAGATTCTTCATGGAGTTTAGGGGGAGTAGAAAAGAAAGCGAAGCCAGAATTAGTTTGATTATCTGGCAGAAAACATGTAGGTCAAGAAACAGAAAGTATGAATGAGACTGAAGTTGGTTAGGCAGGAATGATGGCTGATGGCAGGATAGTTCCAATAAAAGGAAATTCTGGTATAAGGGTGGTATTGGAGCTTTAGTGTTTTTAATAGATGGAATACTTCCTGGGGGGCGCCTGGGGGGCTCAGTCAGTTGAGCATCCGACTCTTGATTTCAGCTCAGGTCATGATCTCATGGTTTGTGGGTTCAAGCCCCACTTTAGGCTCTGTGCTGACAGCATGAAGCCTGCTTGGGATCCTCTGTCTCTTTCCCTCTCTCTCTTCCTCCCCTGCTCGTGCTCATTTGCTCTGTCTCTCTCAAAATAAATCAATAAACATTAAATATATATGTATATGTATATTTATATGTATATAAAAGAGGTGGAATT
>NW_027527953.1:208393-231142 GCF_008692635.1 Crocuta crocuta
GGTGACTATATAATTTATAATCAAAATCAAGGAACTTTGAGAATGAAAAAGGATGCCGTTCAAAACTACATCAAAAGAACAGATGTAAGTTTGGACTGTCCGGGGCGAAAAGGTATATATTGTTATTATGTGGGCAATTTGCATTGCTTCTTCACCTGTAAAATGTGAACAGTGTCCACTTTAAATGATTGGTTGATTGATTACTTGAATTTTCCTGTGTGAAAGTACCAAATCCTGGGGTGCCAGGGTGGCTCTGTCGGCTGAGTGTCCGACTTCGGCTCAGGTCATGATCTCACAGTCCATGGGTTCGAGCCCCATGTCGGCCTCTGTGCTGACAGCTCAGAGCCTGGAGCCTGCTTCAGATTCTGTGTCTCCCTCTCTCTTTATACCTCCCCTACTCACTCTCTGTCTCTTTCTCTCAAAATAAAATAAAGACATTAAAAAAAAAAGTACCAAATCCCTTAATGAATGAGTGCTCAACACATTGGAATATTATGTACTCTCTTGGTCCAGGAACTTCAAGTTCATTGAAATCAGAGGTTGCCCCTACTTTTTTCTTTATATCTCCATAATAATTAGTCCAAAACTGTGCATTTAGTGGGTATCCAATAAGTGTAGCATGTTCTGTCTTTATAACTTTATTTGTAGCAGACTGTAATATGCTGTCATGCCTTGATTATTTTGAAGACAAAACTTAGGTTAATATAGATAAGTAAATAAGAGTGGGAAAGTTTTATAAATTAGCAAATGCATGTGGACTTTTACGAAAACAAGGTTTTGAAATGACATTTAGGTTTGTATCAGTGCCTCAGGATCTGGAGTTCACCCAGTTCTTTTTCATTCAATCTTGTGAAGGGCTGTTCTGCCCTGTGGGCACGAAAACTGATGGTCCCAGACAGATGGAAGTATTTTGGGCATGACTCTGACTTCCATTTTGCCCATTCCTGGTGCTACTTAACCCAGATACCATGAGTCAAGGACAAGCTTAAAGTTTCTCTCTTGGATGGTACAGAAATTTGGCGCAGGGAAACTTGGGGTTAATACTTGTCACTGATCTTGTCTGGATACTTGGCATTTCAGTCACTCTGGTGACTTAAACACTTTTCTTGAGGCACAGAAGAATAGGCATATTTTTCGTCATCCTTTTGGTAAACATGTAAGAATTAATTTAATGCTTGAATTACTTTACCATCCTCAGTGACTGTTTCTCATTCTCTTCTTAAATGGTCTTTCTTCACCCATGGCTGATCTCTTATCCAAGGCTGCTTCAAAAGTGACTTGACAGCTTACATCACTTGTTATACTAACCTCAGATTAATTTTGGTTTCTCTCCTGCCATGTGGTTCTCATTATTTTGCTATTTTAAAATTCTTCTATTACTTTTTGGATAATGAATATAAGATTTTCAGACTTCTGTTGGTTGTTTTCCTCATATCAAAATATTTTATGATCCCACAGAATCATAGACCTTAAAAACAGACTTGGAAGGGACCCTAAAGGCCATATCATCCAAACCCCTTCTCGTACTTCAAAACTTTGAATCCTTTCTGCAACATTTCTGATATATCTTTACACTGAATGCTTTGCATTATTTGAGGATTTTCATCAAAGTCTACTTCTTGATCTGTCCCATTCCATCTTTAGGCTGGTATGACTGTAAATAGTTTTTTCTTATATTAAACCAAAACCTGTAATGGTACCTATTGATCCTTGTAACTTCCTGGGGCTATACAGAAGAAAATACTTGAAGCACGCCATAAGTATACACAGAAGAATTTATCATGCCTTCTCCAAAATCCTATCCAGGATAAATATGATGAAACCCTTTAGCATTTCTTTCTAAAACATGGCTTCAAGTTCTCCCCAGGGTAACCAACTTGGTTTGATTTTTTGGTTTTAGTCCTGAAAGTCCTGCATCCTGGGAACTCCCTTAATCCCCAGAAAACTGGCAATAGGTCACTTTTTGTTTTCTCACTATTTTGATCAGTCTGTTCGGAACATATTCTAGTGTAGTACTACTCTTTTCAAATGCAATACCAGAAGTAGACACAGTACAGCTCACCATGGAACGAAATTCAGTATTATCTGAGACATGTATCCAATGGATTGCCTAAAGAAACTTATTATTTTTTCATCCAAGTCCATCGGTACCTGGTGATTTGTAAATTTTCTTTCAGAAGCATACCAGACTACGAGATAGCTACTAAAATCTATCTAGGCAGCAGAATTTATATTTGTTTCAGCCATTTTGTATGAAGAACAATTGACATATACTATCGAATTTGTTTCAGATGTACAACATAGTGGTCTGATACTTATATGCATTACAAAATGGTTACCACAATAAGTGTAGTTACCATCTGTCACCATACAAAGTTGTTATAATATTATTGACTATATTCCCTAAGCTGCACTGTACGTCCCCAAGCCATTTTTACTAAGCCTCCTATGTCTCTATCTTCACACACTCTTTATTTCCTTCCAGTACTGGGAAAGATCAAACTAAGTGGTTTACAAAACACTAGCTATTTTAGGTAGATAGTTGGTGCTGCTGCGTAGGGTTACTTTGACTGAACTTCCTAATATGTGCATCAAGCTTAGTCTTTTCTTTAATGACTTCTTTTCAGCATTGTATGTATGCATATTTAGGGAAAACCCTATATTTCCATGGAAACCAACATATATGGGAAAAACTAGGAGGAGAGATCGGGTCTTATGCCAGATTTTCATTAAGCCTATACTAATTTGAATTGGGTTTTGGTCAGATTGAACCTTTCTAAATTGTGTCTAAATTTGCATGGTCATCATGAAACCAAGAGAAATACCTAGATACAAACATAGTATAATTGAAAGGTGAAAATTCTTGAATTATGGGCTAATTTCCAACTCACTGCCATGTTAGTTATTTGTGATGTATTGAATTTGAAATTAAAAACCATCTATTGGGTGCACTTCCATGTTCATATCAGCATTAGTCATAGCTGCTAGGTTGTGGAAACAACGTAGGGCTTCTTTGACAAATCAGTGGATAAAGAAACTGTGAACCTGGAGACCATTATGCTAAGTGACGTAAGCCAAACAAAGAAAAACCAATACCACATGATACCACTTACATGTAGAATCTTTTTCCGAAAAGTAAAGTCAGTGGGGCACCTGGGTGGCTCAGTCAGTTAAACATTCCACTTCAGCTCAGGTCATGATCTCACAGTTTGTGGGTTTGAGCCTGCGTCAGGCTCTGTCCTGACAGCTCAGAGCCTGGAGCCTGCTTCAGGTTCTGTGTCTTCCTCTCTCTCTGCCCCTCCCCTGCTCACACTTTGTCTCTCAAAAATGAATAAACATTTAAAAAAAAGGAATATAAACTTTCAGTTATGAATAAGATCCGAGGATCTAATGTATAACATGGTGACTATAGGTGCCAACACTATTTTCTAATTAAAATTTGCTAAGAGTAGAACTCATATGTTCCTACCCAAATTTTTAAAAACTGGGTAAGTATGGGAAGTGATGGATATGGGATGTGTTAACAAACTCAATGGGTGAGAATCTTTTCACCATGCAGACATAGATCAAAACATTGCATTGCACACTTGAACGTCTCACAATTTTGTTTGTCAGTTATACTTCAATAAAGGTGGGGAAGAAAAGTAAAACCCCCTATATACAAAGGTCTGAAGCAAACATCAGAAACTGGCAACCTATGGGTCAGATCCAGCTTGCATTCGTGGACATTTGTGTATGTGTATGCATCCAGATAGCAATGATCTTCTCAGGGTTTTGTTTGTTAGATTTTTCATTGAGTTGGTTTCCAATAATTAAAAAGCCAGAGATTTCACATAAGAATCTGGATTTTCAGATTCTTTAAAACAGTTGCAACATCTGGCAACCCTTGGCCCATATTTATGATAAAGATCTGCTGGAATGGAGAGTAGCTGCCTTTTTCTATATGGTGCTTTATAACTCCCGACAATCCCTAGCACAGCCAGGTGTGTTTTACCTGTACTGGCTTCACCTGTACTGGCTTCATTAATTAATTATATTGCCTTTCTGACCTCAAAAGGCATTGGATACTGAAAATCCATCTAAGTTTTCATCTCTTTGAACTATTTCTCTGTTTTCCATATGTTCCACTCCAAAAAATATGTGTTTTTTAAATATTTATTTTTGAGAGAGCACAAGCGGGGGAGGGGCAGAGAGTGTGGGACAGAGGATCTGAAGTGGGCTCTGCACGGACAGGCTGACAGCAGCGAGTCTGATGTGGGCCTCGAACTTATGAACTGTGAGATCATGAGCTGAGCCACATGTGCCCCTGTGGTTTATTTTAGCCATTCTTAGCGAAAACAAAAACGTCATAGCAATTTCTGTTCCTGGAGATGTCTATCATCATGCTGAGATAAAGTGTGTTAACATGTTTGAGGCAATCATGTAACAGGTGTTTTAGACTGAATTAATGGCCTCAATTTTTCATGTCTCCCTGTGTCAATATCATCTGGCAGTGCCTTTCATATTGACTCTGAGTTTGATCATGAAACTTGTTTTGGCAGTGAAATGTTAGAAAACTTGATATAATCAGTGGCTTGAAAAAGTATATTGCTGGAGTCCAGCTCCAGCCAGTCCAGGGGTCCCCGAAGGATGGACAGTCTTGGCGAGACAGAGTGAGAGAGCCCCAAGATTCTTTCTAATCACCAGGCAGGCATCTCTGTCCTGTCAGTTTTGATGCCTTTATTTATAGGTCAAACAATAACATGACATCAGAAAATGGAATTTTTACAATGGATAATTCTCTATAATAAGATGCTTTGGAAAGTGTACAGAAACAGGTTTTACAGAAGTATTCTTGCAGAACTACCCCAATTATAGTGAGGTTGAGTAAATCTTACAACTAAGAAAATAACAGGATGTTCTTAGTGAAAAACAGGATAACATACACATTTGTTTAAGTTAATAACGCTAAGATTAAGTCATAGGTAGGTAGATAGGCTAGGAGTCATTCTGTCTGACTCACAAGAGAAGGAATGCATTTGAGCTGGTTAATAAGTTGTTTATGCAAACTTTTTGATTTGAGGCTGAATGCGTAAACACCATGGGGCCCTAAATGTGTCAGCCTTTGTATTTGGGTTTATGTTTTAGCTACTCTTATCCATCCTCATCACAGCTGCCAGTGTAAAGGAAGGTGTTTGTGGAATGTAGGCCCTAGAGAAGGGACTGCTATACATCACCAATTAGCAAAGGTATATGTATTAACTTATGTTCTGCCCTTATCTGTTCCTTATCTCTAAATTGGGCTCTTTGTCTCCGGGCCAGACTTAGTTGTAACTCTTGTGTTCTTAACCCCTTTTATTATCCATGTCTTGGATCTACAAGGCCCATAGGAAGAGCCTTTTGACAAACACCTACAGTGCTTTTATCTAAAATCTCCTTTGAGGGGCAGGAATATGCTTTTTCTATGAGGTATCTGTGTAGGGAATATCGATCTGATCTGGAATATTGTGAGGCCTGGTCAATACCAGCAGGCTCATTTCCAACATCAGCCAGTAGTAGCAGAAGGAGATATCAGTTTTCGTTTCTCATGGCAGGAGCTGTGCACATGCTGCCATTTCCTCTCTGTGACTGTGTCATCCAGCGAGGCTGGTGTGGCTCCCAGCATCTCCCTCTTTTTTTATTTTTTAAACGTAGGGTATGTAATTCAATGGAAATTTCACGAATCCTGTTGCTTAGTACTCTGTAGAAGACTGGGAAGAGACAAAGGACAATTAACATGGCTCCAAGGATCAGACTGATATTTTTTTCAAATGCTTTTTATGTTTTATTTATTTCTGAGAGAGAGAGAGAGAGAGACAGTATGAATAGGGGAGGGTAAGAGAGAGAGGGAGACACAGAATCTGAAACAGGCTCCAGGCTCTGAGCTAGCTGTCGGCACAGAGCCTGATGCGGGGTTCGAACCCACGAACCGTGAGATCATGACCTGAGCTGAAGTTGAGCGCTTAACCGACTGAGCCACCCAGGCGCCCCGGATCAGACTGATATTTATAAGAAAAGAGGGGAAGCTACAATTACTGACAAAATTATGTAGTCCATCTAGAAAGGACATTGCTACCTGGGAAGGAGAAACAAAGGTAGTAGATTGAGGTCCAGAATCTATTGATGAAGAGATTGTAATCTAAACTAAAATTAGAATGATTCCATATACTACGTAAATGATTCTGAACATTTCCCCAGGCATTAGAGGATTGTGTTTTAGAGGGGTTACACATATCCAGTTATATTCCTTATGGCACCAGAGAGCCAACTGTACCTTTAAAGAATTTAGTTCATTTCCAATACATAGAATAGCCTCTTCGAGTGCATTTGCCTTTGTGTCTAGTTTTTCGTCTATGATTTCTTGAATAGCTAGGGCATGAGAAACATTTTTGGTTAGTTGATTTACCTGTTGAGCTGTAGGAACCTGGGGTACGGTGCGCAAGCAGAAACGATAAGGAAAGGGGCAGCTATCGGTTGCCACCCGACGGTAGGAGACCTTGCAAGCCTACCTTAACCTCACAAGGAGTATTCTCAACTAGTGAGTTCAGAATGGCTCCTAACAGTGTATGGTATTTCCACTTCTCTTTTTTTCTTGGCCTTTACCATGATAAAACTCCCAGACTAGTCTATTGGATAAGGTAAGACACATTGCCCAGTCATGGCTATGACCCTGGTTGACAGTCAGGCAACTTTCAAACCTGTGAAAGAGCTCAACCAAGAACAGAAGAATGACCCAACTAAGTCCGTCCTAAATCATTAACTTGCAGACATGTATGCTAAATAAATGCTTAGTGACTTAAATCTCTGAGTTGGAGTTGTTTTGTTATATGGTATTATTATAGTGGTAGGTAACAAATACAGAAATTTGTTCTTAGAAACAAAGTATTAGAATAAAAATATAAATATGTGTCAACTGCTTTGTGAAATTGACAGTGGGGAGACAGTGTGAAAGGCAGTGGGGAGAAAGGTAGTGCTGGAAAACAGCATTGAAAGAGGAAGCTGGAAAAATAGTGAGGAATCTGCTATAGCAGCCCAGATAAGTGGCAAACTATGTTATCTGGTGGTGAAGCATTTAGTAAAATATGGTAACTTAGAATATAGAAAATATACCAACTTAACATTCATACTTTAGTAAAGATATTTCCAGACAGAATGTTGAAAATATCACCTGCTCTTACTAGCTGCATATGATGAGGTGCAAATAGAAAAAGATACATTAAAGAAAGAACTGAACAGTTTGTAAAATTTTGAGAATACCAGAATTCAATGGGTTGGAAAAAAACATTTTTTTCTTATTTCTACCCTCTTAGGCTAGTAAAAGATCAAATCCAAGGAGCTGCCAGAAACATGTGGTCTTAGTATTAAAAACCAAAAGAGGTTTGTCAGATTCTGTTAAGACTTTTGAATTAATTATTGTGTTGCTAAGTAGACCCTTCAAGTAGACAAAAGCGTTTCTAGAAATTTTAAGGTCATTATCTGACAGCACCCTGAAAAGCCCAAAGAAACACTGATAAAATCTAGAGAGGGACTTACTTCAAAAGAAATTATGGTTGTGGCTTTTGCCAATGAAGTGGACTTAAACTTTATTTTTATGAAGCTCAAGAGGTTTTAAGGGAGTTGTATGGGCAAACGTGCTACCATACTGGATTAAAGGAGAATGAAAATGTATAAAACTCAGGGAAGTACTGGGCCTTCAGTATTTTATGAGCAAGAAGCAGGCTAGAAAGTTGCTCAGAAAGCATATTTCTAAATGCCCTCTTCAAAAGTGACCAAGCATAATGGACAAAGAATTATATTTTGAATAAAGTTAAGGGCCACGGAGAACAAAGGACTGGTGGGCNTTCTGGCCACATTTGTCCAGTGGAAATTGCTATACATGTATACGAGGGCTAGGTGCTTCCCATATTATTCCCTTTCTGAAAGTGAGTGTTTTTGTAATTATCCAGTCCCTCCGTCATCACTGAACGTTGGATATGTGAGTAGCCAATAAATTATCAGTTTAGTTCATGGGGCTTTGAATCCTCATCTGAGGAGCCATATTAGTAACTGATTGTAGATCACAAGATAATGGATTCTGGACCAGATGGTGTGACTAAATGAGATNTGGCAGTCAGCACAGAGCCCGACGCGGGGCTCGAACCCACGAACCGCGAGATCATGACCCAAGCGAAAGTCGGACGCTTAACCGACTAAGCCACCCAGGCACCCCTGAGACGTTTGAGATCTTTTGAGGGAAGTATATTTTGCAAGTAGGAAGGACGTGAATAATTATGACAAGAGTGGAATATGATATATAGATTGCATTAGTGGCCATAGGTCTCAAGCCTCTCTCTGTCATTGCTCTTTGTAGACTGTGCTTGGCCTTGTGACTTGCTTTGGCTAGTTGGAAAGTAGAGGACTTAATGCAAGCAAAGGCTTTAAAAAGTAGCTTACCTGTTTGTTCCTCTTCTCTTGTGACTCTCCCTTAAACATGAGAACATGCATAGTTTAGACTGCTGCTATGTGTTGCCTTGACACCTATCAACCACCAACTGCAAGACAGATGAATAAATCCATCTAAGACCAGGAGAATGACCTGAGTTCAGCTTAAATTGCCAGACTCCTGACCTAAATAAAGGCTTATTATCTTAAAGCTCCTGAGTTTTGGGGTGGTTTGTTACATATTATTATCATGGCAATAAATAACTGATAAAAACAAGTTACTGTATAATCAAGGGAGGGGTGGAGGGAATAATCTGTATCTTTTGTTACTTGATGCCCATAGATAATGAAGAAGCCTCCTTTTTCTGAGCTACTGTATCTTCTATTTCAATAATCCAGTTATTTGCAAATAGAGCAAACTATGGCTTGGATTTTAGTACAATGATTGATTCAGTTCATTTGGCATTAAGACTCTTTGGAGTATAGGGACTCAAATTCCAGTTGTATAACCATCTTTCTGAGCTTCAGTTTTCCTATCTATTAAATGACAGTGGTACTATATAACTTGAAGGTCTTTCCTAAAAATAAGAAGTAATATGTGTAAAGTACTTGACATATAGCAGGCACAAATCAATTATTAATATCTTCTTAGGATTCTATAACTTTGCACCATTTTCTCTTGAAACCCTGAACGCAAAAGATGTCTGTAGATAAAATATAGCATATACAAAATGTTAGAAGAAACTGCTTTCTTCACCATATAAGTGCAGAGCTCAGCTCACTTACATCAAGGGTCCATCACATTTCTACTTGTTTCAGGGGTTAGGCTCCATTCTTGGGTGGGACTCAAATGCACTGGGATGATAGGAAGAGCAGACATGTTGAGTTCAAATCCCATCTTGGCCCTTTTGTTAATTGGGTAACAATGGGCAAATTACCTAACCTCTCTAAGCCTCAGTGTCTACATTTATATAGGCTTCTGCAAATATTCATTGAGGTCACCAATGGAAAGTACTAGCAAGACGTAGGAAGCAAAACATGACAGCCTATATAGATAATTGTTCCTTGTCATCTTATAATAATATTGCCACAGTATTATGGTTTGAGTGATATTTTCAGCTTTGTTGTTGTTGTTGTTATATTGGCCATGGCCCAGCCAGCATTCTTTTATGGCTTTCTGAGAATTGGAGCTCCTACTGGGAAATTTCCAAGCTTTTAAAAATCTTTCTACCTTCTGAATGCTAGTTCCTATGAATGTTTCCAAAGGCAAAGTGGCATTTCAGGAGCAATGATAAGTGTACTTCCAAAATAGAATAGACACCAGGCAGTTTCCTAGGACAGAATAATGTCCTGGTTCGAGAGCAGCTGCGCTGGTTAGAGGAACAAATGGTCAAATGCAGTTCCTGAGGATGTTCTGTGAGGCACAGGGCAATAGCAACCTCATGAGCTTTCTTCTTTAATACTTTTTTAGTTTCCCAAAGTACCTGGCCCCTTTCTCCTGAATGTGGAAGCTTTGTGCTTAGAAGTGAGGGCAATCTCCTGCCAAGATTATTAGTAATACATTATGATCATTCAGCATCAGTGACTACTTCCACTGTTTGGAAAAAGTCTACAGAAATTTTGAAGATGTCCCAGAGAGGAGAATTTCTCCCTCACAATGAATCCCTGTTTTTTTTTTAAATTTATTAATTTGTGTGTGTGTGAACCCCCTGTACTTTCTTACCCGTCAGCTTTATTTCCCCATGTTGCTCAGCAAAAGGATATTCATGATAAAGACAGTTGTCATTTATGATCAGCCTATAGGAATCATTCAAGTCATCTGTCCAGAGCCTTTCTACTCCTTACTGGTTGGGGCGAGTGGCCAGAAATTGAGAAAAAGATTTTACTTTCAATTGGTTCCACCCTAGAACTGGGTGCATAGCCACGTACTGAGAAGAGGAATTGCTGAGTTGGGAAGCTGAAATTGGTGCATCTTCTGTGCACGTGGTAGTGGCCTGGGAGTTTTGCTTCAGGCATTTACCTTCGTTCTCCAAACCGTAAAAGGTCTCTGAAAGACAGAGACCATGTATGTGTTTTGTAACCTCCCCTCCCAGTCTAGAGCTAGATACATATAAAGGTATAATTCAAAGAGTATTAAAAAAATATACCTTCCTCTTATGTGAAGAAGGAGTTACATGTCTATGTTGTCTTCTAAAACTATAACATCTCTACTTTGTCCACACTATATAATGGCCATAAGTAAATGCCCCTGTTATGTTTCAAATACTATATGAGAAACTTTGGTATCTCATTTAATTCTCTAAGCAGTTCACAAAGTAGCTGTTGTTATCCTCTTTTTATTCATGTGGATATTAAAATTAGTCATGTGACAGAAGAAAGGTTGCAACCTAGCCTTTTCTGATTCCAGACCAGTGGATAGACCCCCAATATGTCATCTTGCTCAGCTATAAGCTAGTGCTCCCATGAAACTGAGGAGCCTATATAAACCTTCCTTCAAGTCACTTCCAAAGTTTCAGTAAGAGATGAATGTAATAAATCTTTTACTTCCTAGCACCTTTTTTTGGTATACTGCTGTGGAGTGAAAGGCAGTCTCAAGTGACTCCTCACTGGTAATAGAATTTTCCAGGATATGAGAAGTTAGAGAATATGATGAGTTTCTGTCACTCTGGTTCTTCCCCAGGATGATAGCAATGCTTGTTCCAGACTAATTTTTTGAGTGTACAGTTCTAAAGTGTATCTTTCTGACCATGACAATGAAGATACAGAGTATAGGATGTGTATGGTGAGTGGTGGTCAATGAGGCTGAACATGTAGGCAGGTGGCATATCATCTTTCTTTGCCATGCTGAAGATTTTGAACATTGTTCTGGAGATAACAGGAAATCATTGAACAATTACAAGTAAAGCAGTAACTGGGTCAGATGTATGTGCTAAAAGATCACTGTTTCTTAGGGCAGTGACAGATACAGATTTAAAATGCAAGTACCTGGGGTATCTGCATGGCTCAGTGAGCTAAGCGTCCAACTTTGCCTTTGATCTCGTGGTTTGTGAGTTCGAGCCCCACATTGGGCTGCCTGCTGTCAGCACAGAGCCCACTTCAGATCCTCTGTCACCCTTTCATGCTCAGTCGCTCTCTTTCTCTCTCTTAAAAATGAATAAACATTTAAAAAAATAAGTAAAATAAATGTAAGTTCTTGGAAGTTCCTATAGCCATATAATTGAGAAGGCTGTGTAATAGTCAAGGGGAGAAATAAATAGGAGTCAGTGAGGGTGGATTGTAGGAGGCCAATAACTCAGGTTTTTATGATGCTGAACTGACTAGAGTTAGTGATCAACTGACTATAGGTGATAAAAGAAAAAAAGGAGTGTAGGACAAACATTTAGATTCTTATGTGGATTCCCAAGCCTATGGGGGTACATTTATCATGATTGTAAATACAGAATGAGCGGATTTAGCCTGGCTGGGGATGGAGGAAATGATTATAAATTTAGTTTTCAAAATGTTGAGATTGTGTTATGTATGGGACATAGTGAAAATGTTGTTAAATAGTACGGTGCAAAAATCTAGTTTCAGGAAGTGGGTTGGACTAGAATGAAGCAACTCTCAGAGTCATCAGTGCATAGATGATGATAGAATTCTTAGCAATGAATGAGATGGCTGGGGGGAGAGAGTGAGGAGTGAGAAGGGTGGTTGGGGGGAACCAAAGAGAGAAGTCTGGGGATGATCAGTGGTTAAAGTGTGAGTATTTTAGTCAATCAGTGGGCATCTCCATGAGCCGACAGCATATTAACATAATACTAGGCATAAGGGGGTGAAGGAGGAATAGTACAGTAATAAAAGATACAGCTGTGATCATGAACTGTCTTGGTAAATACTTTTATGTTAGATTCTCTGTGTCCTACAAGAAAAGAAGTGTTATCATGGAAACCCAGAGAGCAACAATATTAAGAAGGACTGGTGAGCAGTATGCAATGTCAAAGAGAGATGAGGATGGAAACCCATCATTGGAATATACCTTAGGTGTCTGGGGTGGGGAGTGCTTGGTTCTAATTACTTTAAGAAGGTGTGGGAATGTTCAGTAAGAGATTAAAGCTGTAGCAGGATTGTTTAGTGCTTAACATTTGTCCTAGAGAGTCCAGTAAAAAGACCTGGGAGTCAAGTAGGCAGTGAGAAAATGCAGAGTAGTAAGAGGAAAAGTGTATAAGATTATAAGTGTATTAAATTATACACTTTTCCAGTTGAAAGTTGGATGAAATTCCATTTTACCTAATATGATGCTATTCTTATGGATGTATAAATTTGTGTCTTTAGTAAGATTAAGGGCAGAGTGAAGTTTGTGACCTTTCGAGATAGCTGATCTCGCTTAAGGGCATAGTATGAGACAGAGGAATAGATTTTCTCTGGTAATTAACCCACATGAAGGTTGAATTTGTCCTTTTTTTCATCCAAGGTTACCTAAATGTAATGGCTAGCCCTAAGTATTTGTTATAAAACAGTCAACACCATTACTTAAGCACACACTATGTTGATCTCAAAATTAGCTAAGGTAAAGGGGTAGAGAGGTTTAAAAAAAGAAACCTGGAAGTTGTAGCTATATTATGGAATACATTTGTGTGTGCTTTTATGTTAGATACCTCATGTCCATCAAGGGTATCTGTCCATATGCACAGAACATATATGAGTATGAATTGAAGAAAGTTTGAGACTGGAATAGAAATTTGGCATTAGATAATTCAAGGTGTCCTAGTTTAGAGTCAAAAAGGAAGGATTCAGGAAAAATGATTCAAGAGAAGCAGGATTTTAACAGAAGAAATAAAGGCAAAAGCTTACTGAGATAGGCCTAGAGAGACTGAGAGAAAAGAATCAACTCAGTGAGTTTGATTGAATTAAGACATTCATCGAGCCCAGTGTTTGTTGACATTTAGGCATATTCAACAGTTAGAGGGCTTTTACTACACATGGGACTACCACTTTCAGGTAAGTATAAAAAGGAATTATAATTTGTAAATAACAACAAAATAATATTTTAATTATTTTATTGCTTGTAAACTTTCACAGATGCCACTATAGCCTGTTCAGTTACAGCCTGACCTACTGAGTCATCTTTTCTTAGACTTTATGAAGTTTAAAAAAATTTTAATTTTCTTGCAGTATTTCCTTATGAAATATAATTATGTGTCACAACTCTATCAAATATTGGTAGATATTTGTATCAAACTTAGATCCCAAAACTATTAAAAAGATATTTCTCATTTAAGAATGCTTTCAGCACTTTGTCAGTAGCTAAATTGATGAACAGATCATATGTAAAAGTCGGATGGTTACATGTTCGCACTGTCTGATAGATATAAATGGATTTCTGCTAATCTGCTCTCTGGTTTCTTTCAATTCTACAAAATGTGTCTTAATCTTTTGAGACTTTTAGATATGGTTTTTAAATATAGCCAAAGAAGTGTCATTGATTTCTTTCTCTGATGAGTAAAGAATGAATATTACAAAATGTTCCAAAAGATTCAAACTCTTGGTAATCAAGCTCTTTGTATCATAGTTGAGTCTTTTTATATAATCCTGTTATTTTATTTTCAACATCTAAATAAGCAAGCTATCTGATCTCTGAAATGGTAGGTTATATATAGGAAACTCATGATAATGGATCACTGCTGAGGTGTGCCAGTTGAGCAAATTGTTGGAAATCATAAAATTCGTCTCCAATGCACCTCATCGTTTTTGTCTGTTTCCTTAAAATCATCATACATCCAAAGTCATATATAATCTTTTATACATATATAAAATCATGATTTGCATTTCTGACTGTTCTGAGCCGCAGTATTTATATCACTATTTTTACCATTACTTTCATGTTTTGATGTACAAATTTTGCACCATTGATCCACTTTTGTCATTTGAGGATTTAACAAAATAATAAGGATTCAAAAGGAAAATATAATAAAGGTAAATAGTAATAAATTATTTGAATACATATTAATGTCTATGAAATGAATCATGTTAAATAAATGTTAGCCAAAAAAAAATGTACTTATAATTCTAACACATTTCTTTTTCTTTTTAAATTTATTTATTTTGAGAGAGAAAGAGAGTGTGAGCAGGGAAGGGGCACAGAGAGACGGAGAGACAGAATGCCAGGTAGGCTCTGTGATGTTAGTGCAGAACCCCATATGGGGCTCGATCCAGCAAACCATGAGATCATGACCCCAGCCAAAATCAAAAGTTGGATGCTCAACCAACTGAACCAGCTGGGTGCCCCTCTAACACATTTCTAACCTTTAAGAATGCAAGAATTTCTAAGACTGTAAGAAGATTTCTCTGTGGGGCACCTAGGTGGCTCAGTCAGTTAAGTGCCCAACTCTTGATTTTGGCTCAGGTCATGATCCCAGGTTGTGGGATCAATGGCCATGTTCAGCTCTGCACTGACAGTGCAAAACATGCTTGGGATTCTCTCTCTCTCCCCTTCTCTTTGCCCCACCTCTGTTCGTACTCTCTCTTTCTTGCTCAAAATAAATAAACTAAAAACAAAAAAAACCCAAAAAAACAAAAGATTTCTCTGAAAATCAGATGTATCTTATATTTTACATTTATAAAATGTATATCTACAAACAATACATAGAGACTAATAAGTTCACGCACTTATTACTTTACTCAATGCTATGGTTGTAAGAAAGGCAGTGATGGTGAGAACACATGACCGTGACTCACCCCCAGGAGCACCCAGTCATCTGAGTAAGATATATACTTTCATATGAAATGAATCACATTCAGCTGTTGAATGTTCTGTCACCTCCCTTTACCATTTTTGCAACATGGTGAACTTAAATTAGATCATTTGTTTTAAGAGGAATAAAACCAGACATAGGGGCCTCCACATGGGAAGACAGAATTCCTCCTTCCCCTTTCCATCCCTTTCAGTGGGGGAAAAAAAGCGTGTGGTATAGTGGAAAGAATACTAAACTAGAAATCACTCTAGGTTTTAGGCCTGACTTTACCGCTTAGCGGCTGTGCAATTCAGAAATCCCTTCACCTTTTAGAGACAATTGTCCTTATATTGCATATAGTGCATTGGGTAGATTTGACCAGATGCACTGTCTGTAGCTTAAGCTATTGATAATCCTGTGATATGTGGATTCCTTGCTGTTCCATATGGAAGTTTTGTGTGAAAATCTCCATTTTGAGTAACTTTTTTTTTTTTTTTTTTTTTGTAATGAGACTTTTTCTTGGAAGAAAATATTGTCCTTTTTCTCTTGGTGTGTAAACAGAAACTGATTTCCATCCTGTGAACTTGGGGGTGTAAAATTATAACTTCTCCCTTCATTTGTTTCAGGAGGTAGTTATTCCCCTTTATTAAGCAACTTCATTACTTAATTGCCAGCTATGGGGGCCTTTCTTTGCCCCAGCATCTCATTTTGTTTGACATGTGTCAGCTTGTTTTTCTTTTGTAAGATACATGACAGATCATGAGAATTATTTCTTCTTCCTGAAATTTGTGATCTAAATGCTTTCCCATTCATTTCCTCAGAGAATTTACCTAATATGTAATGAGTCCCTGTGTTGAGGCTAGCAACAATGTCAGTGGATTAAAATGAAACAATCAGGAAATGACAGCTGAACAGATGCCCACTAATAAACGTGCATAATGGGCCAGACCCCAAATCCCCACCTTGTTCTCGGGCACCACCAACGTGCCATTGGCTCAATATATGGCCTGCCCTGAGATTCACCAAATCCCCATTTCCCTGGGATTTCCCTGGGATGAGAAGTGAAGAAAGAAACACCTGAGTGTACTCCATCTGTCACCCCATTAACATGCAGAAATGGTTGAATACCGCCTTACCTCACTGCTGCTTCCTCCCCTGACAAACCCAGAATCAGCTGAAAAGGAAGAGGTAGGGAGAGAGCAAGCTGTTTATTAAAAGGAAAAATACCTTGAGCAAGAGGCAAAGTTATAATCTTTCTAATTTCGCATAAATTTGACAAAGAGAAGATTATAAGGGAAAAAAGATGTCTATTCTTCATATTTTTCAGAGTAATTCTTTTTTTAAATTTTTAAAAATGTTTTGTTTATTTCTGAGAGAGAGACAGCATGAGCAGGGGAGGATCAGAAAGAGAGGGAGACACAGAATCTGAAACAGGCTCCAGGCTCTGAGCTAGCTGTCAGCATGGAGCCCGACGCCGGGCTCGAACCCACACACTGTGAGATCATGACCTGAGCCGAAGTCGGACGCTCAACTGACTGAGCCACCCAGGCGCCCCTCACAGTAAAAATTCTTTAGAGACACAGAGCGTGTTTAGAAACTGAATCTCAAGCAAAACGAAGTGACCTGCTTAATGTCCATAATATATAAGTCACAGAGTTGGGTTTATAACTCAAGTCTTTTGAATTCCAGTCCATTGCTTTTCATTAGACCTCACTCATGCATTGATTTTTTTTTTTTTAAAGTTTGGGGCACCTGGGTGGCTCAGTCAGTTAAGCGTCCGACTTCATCTCAGGTCATGATCTCACGGTTCGTGGGTTCGAGCCCCACGTCAGGCTCTGTTCTNTCCCTTGCTCACGCTGTCTCTCTCTCTCTCTCTCAGAAATAAATAAAAATATTTTTTAAAAAAAGTTTATTTATTGTGTGTGAGAGAGAAAGAGGGGTTACCATTTTAAAATGTTTTAGATCATTTATTTTGAGAGAGAGAGAGAGAGAAAGAGAACTGGGGAGGGGTAGAGAGACGGAGAGAGAAAATCCCAAGCAGGCTCCATGCTGTCAGCTCTTCAAGAGACAGTTGCCCAACTGACTGAGTCACCAAGGCACCCTGCATTGATGTTTTCTTTTTGCTAAAGACCAAGGAGCCTTAATTTGACTACAACACAACACTGCTACCATATGCTCTTTTCAAATTGTGTTAACATTGACCTACAAGCAACCACAACTTTCCTAGAGCCCAGGTAAACTAAGCTGCTAAACAATATATTTTAAGCACATAGAAGAACCTAATATCCAAAGACATAGTTTGCCTAACAAGGGAGACCTTTACCCTGCCCCTGTTCTCTGTGAGACAGGAAGGGTATTTGAACAAATCCTAGCATCATGCTTAAGAATTTAGACTTCAGTGTTCCTAAGATCAATATTAAAATTCTAACTCTGTCACATGTTGTTAAACTTTGGGCAGATTACTTTGCCTCTCTGAACACCAGTTTCTTCATCTGTAAAATAGGGATGAATAATGTGTCCTTCGGAGAGTTATTTATAAAGAATGGGATAATGAGTGTTAAGCATTTAGCATTTACGGTGTCTGGCATACGGGATTCACAACACACTAGTCACTATTATCAGTATCCTTCATTCAAGTCTGGTAAAAATGTGAGTGTGTGTGTTTGTGTGTGTATAAAACATGTTTCTTTTTTTTATTACTTATTATAATCTTATTGATTAAACTAAATGCAGCACATGTACACATTAAGGCCTCAAATATGTTTATCCTGTTGACTATTTTAAAATAGAAGAGTTAGTCACTGGGTGTTATATGGAAACCAACTTGACAATAAACTATTAAAAAAAATAGAAGAATTAGCATGACATTTGCAATTCATCTCAAATAACTTTTTTTTTTTTGATGCAACAAGAGACATTTGTTAAGAAAACAAGGAGGAGGCTTAAAATGTTTTCTTTGATCCAGAAAGAAGTATTGTCAGATGATTGGTATTAAAGACATGCATGTGCTTAGATCTGTTCTCTTCTTAAAAAAGCTTCCACAGAAGAACTCTTGGGAACCCAGGACACGGGTACAGAAACCCACATACTTTTTTCTCTGCTTGTCCATTATTCGAGACAGCTTCAGGAGGTTTCTTCCAAACGAGCAAGTAGGACATGGATATAGTTCTCACATGGCTACCACCCATGGGACAAAGACATTGAGGGAAACATAGCCCTGGAAGGCACAGTGTCATTTAATTGACCTAATACCTTGATGAAGACAGCGACTGCTAGTTTTCTCACTTCACTTTTGCTTTCGGGTGTTGACAGCTGATTTTATGTTTGCCTCAAGTGAACAGGCAATACTTGTTGCCTAGTGAATCCCCAATTCTCTAGACCTCTCCTAGAGATGGCAGAAACTTTCACAGTTGTCAATTTCTTAAATGCCCTTATATAGCAACCTATTTTTCACCAGATGCTAGGTCTGTAACTGCCAGAAGTCTTTTCTTAAAGATTAAAAAAAAAATTTAAGTCATCTCTTCACCCAACATGGGGCTTGAATTCACAACTCCAAGATCAAGTTGCCAGGTGCCCCTCACAGCCAGAAGCCTTAATGTTGCTTTTAGTCCACAACTCTTTGCAGATTTTACTAAAATGCTATTTTTCTCTGTGGTGACTTCCTGCTTACTTTCCCCACAGCTTCTATTACCTTCTAACATATACTATAATAGGTCTATTATGCTTATTGTCTCTCTCCCCACCCTAGAATATAAGCTTTGGAAGGGCAGAGATTTTTGCCCTTATGCTTCTCAGACATTCCCTGAACCTAGAAGGCTACCTGGAATATAGTAAGTGCACAATAAACATTTGTTGAATAAAGGAATCTAACCCAATCTCTTTCATATCAGATTTTTCAGATATTGACAACTACCTGAATTAAAAAGCTTGGTTCATACCTTCTTTGATTTGTGATATCAAGTTTTAATCTGTCTCCTATAGATGAGACCATGTCCATTCCTATTCATTTTCTTCACACCCTGCTCACAGAGGTCCAACCTGGGACTCCTGTTATCTTCCTAGAAGTATCTCAAATATTTCGTGGATCACTCTAGTGCGAGGGAATCTGGGAAGGACCACCTTAACGATTCACCTATTTTACATCTCACAAAACCCGGTGTTAAATTCATCCCTTCTGTGAAGCCTTTTACAATTTTACCCACTAAAGTCCTTTGCCTGCTCTCTGTACTACATCTTAGTTCTCTCTCATTGTGTGCATTTGCACACACATACTTGTACCCATAGGTGCATGTGAACTTTTTCCCATTCATGAACGTATTGTCAGTACTTGAGTGCAGATAACAGGTTTATTTGAAAGGATTGCCCAGATCCTACCAGGACCACCCCACTCCTGCCTTGTATGCTCAGATAATTCTTCTTCTCTTTAGATATACAAAGTAATTTTAATAGGGGCACCTGATTGACTCAGTCAGTTGAGCTTCCAACTTCGGCTCAGGTCATGATCTCATGGTTTATGGGTTCGAGCCCCACTTCGGGCTATGTTCTGACAGCTCGGAACCTAGAGCCTGCTTTGGATTCTGTGTCTCCCTCTCACTCTGTCACTCCCCTACTTACACAATGTTTCTCTGTCTCTCTCTCTCTCTCAAAAATAAACATTAAAACGTTAAAAAAAACAAAGTAATTTTAATAATTCAAGATCATTTTCCTTAGTAGAGGTGAAAATGCAATTTTGTTTCTTAGAAACAATGTTTACCACATAATTTTCATAAGAAATAAGAGCTGGCGAGCTGGAGAATTTGCTCTTCAAAGATCAGGATCAAAAGAGATTCTTCAAGGATGCTGGAAGAATGTGAATACCAGTCTCCTTGTGCTGTTTATTTGAGTCTTGGTGGGGATGTTTGGCTCCATCCATGCTGACGAGGTCAGCACATGCAAGTGCAGTACGTGCTTTCTCAGATGAGTGGCTTTTTGATGCTATGTTTGCCACAGTGATTCTGCTTAAGGTAAGACCTTGGAAAAGACAAGAAGCAGATAAAGGATAAAGCGGATGACATGTTACTTTGTGACTTCATCTAAGATACTCTAATTCAGGAGGGAAATTACATGCACAAAAATCAGTGATTTGTATTCTTTCAGAGGAATTAATGGAAAGCTTACACAAATACGTTTCTATTCACTGGATATTCTGCAGACATAGAATTCAGGTTCAAAACAGGTTTTTTTATTAGGTTTATTTGTTTATTTTGAGGGGGGAGGGGTAGAGAGAGATGGAGAGAGACAGAATCCTGAGCACACTCTTCACGGTCAGCACAGAGCCTGATGTGGAGCTAAAACTTAGAAACCACACAATCATGACCTGAGCCGAAATCAAGAGCCAGATGCTCAACCGACTGAGCCACCAGGTGCCTCAGTAGCACTCAGGTTTAAATATCATCTGAAGCTAAATGCAAGGTATGGAAGTAACAAAGTACAGTAGACAAAAATAAAGCTTGTAATGTGGATTTAAACTGGTTCCTTCTCAGGATGCCTGGGTGGCTCAGTCGGTTAAGCATCTGACTTTGGCTCAGGTCATGATATCATAGGTTTGTGAGTTCAAACCCAGTATCAGGCTCTGTGCTGACAGTGCCTGTGTCTCCCTCTCTCTCTGCCCCCTCCTCGACTTGTGCTCTCTCTCTCAAAAAGCAACATTAAATAAATAAATAAATAACTAAACAAACAAATAAATAAATTGATTCCTTCTCCATTGCCAAGAATCTCTTTTGATTTATTTATTCTCTTCTAAAGAGGGTGACCCTCTTACAAATGGAGATGTCCTTTATAATTGTAAATGCCCCTTACAAAAGTGTAAATTCTACTCTGTTTTCATAGCTTCTTCTGTGTCACTGTTTCTCAAAATATTCAGCTCAAAATTATCTTTATGCTAAAGAGGCATCTTCTGGAGTGGCATATTTTACCACCCTTTATTTCTTGGCTTTGTACCTTACTTAAAAAGTTTCATAGTTCAGAAAGTGAGTTGGTAGACTGCTCCATATCTCATTGAAGTAGTGTCTTTGTCCCAAGAATAGATCAGTTCAGTTAAACAGTTGTCTCTTATTTCTGGAGAGGAGGTTGCTGGTACATTCCCAAATTAGGCATCTATATGCTGTAAGTAATCTGGTATTTCATGAGGAATTTCTATGGAAAGGGGGGAAAAATGGAAAAACAAAGGTTAATAGTTGGAAACCTAATATCTGAATCTAAAGAGTGGCCAGTGGAGAGTTCTAGATTTCAGCCCAAAGCATCTTTTGTGGTTTGCATGTCTTCGATGGTGTCATCTGGTGTTCCCATGAATTTTATGCACGGCTCATACAGCAACAGGCATGAGAATTTTCCATATGTGGACTGTTGTGATTTCTCTGAAGTGTATGTCACATCATCCAGCTTCAGCTTGTAGAGTTTTAGGAAAAAGGCAGTTTTAGTTTTTTAGTGAGTCCAGCTAAAATGAGCAGAAGAAAATTTGAGATACTAGTTTGTATGGTGTCTGCCTCTATTGTATTGGGGCCCCCAAATGTGGGGCCACCCAATCAGGTGGAAGCCAGCAGCATAGATGGTGAAAGAATTCACCTGAGGTAGAACAAAGGCGATAGGAGTTTATTGAATACCTACAATGGNGAAATTATATGAATAATGACATTGCCTTGAAAATAAGAATAGTCAATAAAATCTTCTAAATTGTGGAAGGAACTGGTAGTGAGGAAAGTTTCCATTCTCTTTGCCAAGGTGTAATTTACCAAATGGCTGTAAAGTATAAATAGCTTGAGAAAAAGGGTGTCTTTATATTTGGAACAAAAAATAATAAATAACCAATAATTTTCAAACAAAATTTCATAAAAATTATAATCCTCTCATCAGTTCATTTAGTTCAATTTACTTAAATGTTGTTTTCCTTGATCTTGGGTTAGTAGTTTTGAGTCCATTTTTTTATTAGATTATTGCAAATTCTTACCCAGTTCAATGGTATCATCTTAAAGTGATCCGGATCCTATCCCTGTCAAAGTCTTTTCCGTGGATCTCTCTTTGAGGATGAGCACTTTTATTTGTTGTTGATGGCAATAGCTTTTAGGAAAGCATCAGAGTAAACAATAACTATTTGTGAAGTACAAAAGACTTAAAAATGGCCTTGGGTAAGGATCTAATGAGAGTTAATTACAATTAACTAACAAAGAAGCTTGGTTATTTCTGTGACCTACAACATTTTAAGATAATATTTGGAATTATGACTGGTTATATGACCCGTAAGGATGTTGACAAATATCTTAGGAATTTTATACGATTTCTGGAACACATGTTAATATAAATATGATCATACAAATATAACCTAAAGAAGGTTGAACATCACTCCTTATTTGAAAATATTTCCTATGCAATTTAACATAGCAATTTTCTTTCTATAAGGAGAGAGAACAGATTCCTTTGAGATTGTCCAAGGACTCTCTTTGAAATCCAAAGGTTAGTCCAAACTCTAAAAAACTTATTATTGAATTTGGTTTGGGAGAAGTTGTTTAAAATGGCAAAAGGTTAAAAATACTTGATTAAATAGGATCACAGGTCACTGTGAAAA
>NW_027527953.1:231176-239224 GCF_008692635.1 Crocuta crocuta
TAGTTATCTATTTAATCAAAGTGACAAAAGCTTTCACAGGCAAATGCACAGTTAGGTCAAAGAAACTTTAGCTTTTTAAAATAGGAAAATGCAGTTTTCTTAAGTAATCAAAGACCCAATAAGGACAACATGAAACACAGGACATTATTTTTATAAGACATAAAATCTTTGTTGTCTAAGCGAATTACTTAATGGATAAAAAAAAAAATCTTGTATAATAATTCAAGAAAACTTCTCTCTTTCTCTCTCTCCATCCCCCTTTCTATTAACATTTAGTGCTTCTTTTCTATTCTCCTTCCTCTCATTCTGGAACAATCAATTATTCTACTCTAGGAAAAATTTTTCTCTTTTTCCTTAACAAAAATACATCTTTCTTACCTTATAGCTTAAAAAAAATCTTCCATACCTTATAGCTTTCTTACCAAATACACATCTTACTTTCCTGATATACTTTGCAAACAGAGTTGTGTCCCTTGTTATTTCTAGTAATTTTAATTACGTACATTAAATAAAATATTTTTTTTTAATTTTAGAGAGAGAGAGAGCAGGGAAGAGGGACAGATGGAGAGAGAGAGAATGAATCTTAAACAGGCTTCACTCAGTGCAGAGTCCAACATGAGGTTCGATCCCATGACCCTGGGCTCATGACCTGAGACGCTTAACTGAGTGAACCACCCAGGTGCCCCACACATAAATTAGAATTCTTAACCCTTAGTAATCCTAATTTCTAAAGGAAACCAGGAGGTAAGCCATTGTGAACTGTCACACCAGCATTCTGTAGACTGGCAAACACGAATGCACTATTTCCTAGTTTCTGTAGTACATGCTTCCTCATAGTGATGAGGGAGCTTGGGGCAAGCTGAGAGCAAAATACAGGCTGGCACACACCCCACCCCACCAAGTGGAATATGTGTGACATTCCTCGGACACTCCTGGCTACCCAAGAACAAAGGAAAGGGGTTTAAGTGCTTGCCATGGTGATGTGTGAAACTAAGGCAATGAAAAATTAAATTCCCTTACAGCCTGCAGCCCATTGACAAGTCCTTGAAACCAGCAGTGACCTCCCTCTAGGAGCTCAGCTGCCTGGATGATGACACTTTGCTGGGGCAAAAGAGAACCTTACCCCAACCTCAAAGATCCTGTAAGTCTACTTCCTTTATCCCACTGCCCCAAGACATAGGCTGACAATCATGCTCCAAGCTTATGGCCCCTGATACACATCTGAAGCATCTCATGACTGAGGTTTTACTAAACGGTGATAAATGGTGTTTCCCTAACAACAGCTGGTCCCTCAAGGTCCTGGAAACCTTGCTTCCAAAATTCTTTAGAGACACACTCTATCCCCAACCCCCTCCCAACCTGAGGGTATCTAATCAGTTACCTGTCACAACCTCAGTGCAGCTCTTCCTGCCCACGGGTCCTGTCCCTGTGCTTTAATAAAATCACCTTTTATTTTCACCTTTTTACATAAGAGACGTCTTCAAGAATTATTTCTTGGCCATCAGCTCGGGACCCCATCACCCCAAAACTTCATCAATAGCACTATTTTTAAATGTGGCACAGGACATGTTTACTAACAGACCCAAAAGTCTACTAATAAATAACCTAAGTATCTTTAGTCTCTCTGTAAAAATTTAGAAGCAAAAAGTAGATGAAGATAAACTTTCTTCAGCAATTAATGCCTCACTATTTTATCTTATTTGGAAAAGATCTAGATAATCAATAAATATCCATCATTTAACTTAGCAAAACTCTAAGGGTGTATGTTACCAAAGAGATTTCAGAATTATTTTTAAGTAGACATATTAAAAAGATCTTATAAAGCATAATTGTTGAAAAGTTCATTTATAACATTCATCCTACTTAAATCTATTTAATTCAGTTTTTTTAACAATTTTGTTTGTTTTAGTCATGACAATTTCATGAAACATTAAACCGCTAGCTATCATCTTAAGTTGATTTCCTTGCTGACAAATTTCATAACACAGAGATAATATTTCTCTAGTAAACCTAGGTAGATTAAACATTATATGTGTAGGGGCCAAGGACAGGCTACCCCAAGGTGGGCTTCTTTGGCATGAATAATATTTTGAGTTAAAAGTAATCAAAACTCAACAGGTATGGGAAAAACCTCTCTTCTTGGTCTTCAACTTCCTAAATATATACAGTAAAGAAGAGCCTATAATAGGAAGAGATCTATTAACAGAGACTCCCTTTTACCTAAGGAACTCCTCTGCAAAATGGAGCAACCTTATTTTTTTTTCAAACATCTTTCACCTTCTTGCTAAAGAGCTTTCTCCCCTTTAACCCTCAGGTGCCTACCCCTCTCCTTAGCTCGTATAAGCTTCATGTTGCCTCACTGTTTTTTTTTTTTTTTTTTTNTCTACATGGATTCACCAGGCATATGCCTATTAAAATTAATTTTCTCCTGTTAATCTGTCTCATAACAATTTAGTTCTAAGTCCAGCTAGAAGGGCCTTTTAGGGAAATTTTTGCTCTTTGACATACATGTGCATATATTTAATGCTAACAGATATGAAGGTATGCTCATTTTTTGTGTTGTGTTTTGTTTTGTTAAACTATTAGTGTTATCATTTGCGAAAGATTAACAAAACCATGTGAACTTGAAAAGCATTTGGATTAGTTCCCATTTTTCTAAGAGAATATTTAATTTATTTGTTTACTTTTCTTTTTGCCAATTAAATAGAACTCTTTTATGAATTAATTTTGGCAATACCAACAGGAGGTAGAAAAACATCACATATGTGTGGGTTTGTCAACACACACACATGAATCCTACAGACAGGCACCAACAGAGGTCTTATGGCTTTCATTTAAAAATTTTAGGCATGTATCAGGTATAATAACACAGGACTCACTAGTTTATAAAAGAACAAGTGAAATCCAAATTGTGTTTCTGGCAGATGGAATAAGTTAAATTTCCCCACTCAGATAACTAAAACTTTTTACTAATATTTGTAGACAAGACCTTTAAGATTTTCTTTTTGACCATTTTGTTTCCAATTATCTTCTCTTTCCCCCCATTCTGGTAAGTCATCTCCCTCAAGTTCACATTACAAAGGGATTCCTCTTGGGTCTCAGAGAAGACTGGGGGAGAAAATTTACATCTCAACTGTGACAAGAAAGGATATAACTTTTCTCCCAGAAGTTGTGGGTCCTATTTGCCTATTATCACAGATCTGGGGTAATTAAGTTCATCCTTTTTATTTTTTACTTAATTGCAGGACAGTTCTGTTTCAAATGAGGTGATCTTTTACAATATCTGCAAGCATTTTGAGATTAATAGGGGAGCTTTGGGGATTGGTAAAAAAGATAAGTAGGCTTTGAATTCTTTCTAGAGCTACATTTCTGTTCTTATAAAGACTGTTAGAGAAGGATAGTTCTTGTTTAGTTCCTCAAAGAATTGGATCTGTAGCCAGAATATTAAAGGGCAGAGCCACCCATCCAATTATATTATCTTCAATTTACTTCCTTGTATCAGGCAGAAGATTTCCAGCTAAGATGGAAATCAAAAGATGTCTACATTCTAGATTTAGAGCTATGTGTCTTGGTAATATTTTAATAAATTGTTCCACAAATGACTAAAGAGGTTTCTTTCCCTTTGAGCACATTGTTCCATTTTAGCATATGAGAGAATACCTTAAAAAAAAGTTCCAGAGTAACATCAGGAAGATGGTGGAGTGGGAGATTCCCCACACTCATTACCCAACATAAAACAACTGGGCAGCTATCCATTGGGATTTATGGTTAGATATATATAGATTTGAATCTAGTTCTGCCATTGATGTACTGTATGACTTTGGGTAAATCACTAATTCATTGTGAGTGTCAAATTCAGTATTTGTACAAGGAACATGATGATACATGTCTTACAGGATCACTCAGTGATTAAATGTGATTGTGTATGTAATGCTCCTAATAAATGCTACATTATAAATAATAAATAATGATTATACCTGTTTTTATTGATTTTCCTAGACTCTAAGAGTCTACCTTCAGAACCATATCTGTTTTTCCCCCCAATCACCTAATACAGGATTTCTTTATCGTTTGCCAAAGGACTGGATTAATCCCCTAATCAGTGTCCTTATCCTTTAAATTTTGGTTGAGTGCTTCTATAATATTTGGAAGATATTTTAAATACAACTATACCTTTTCACTCAGAAATAAGTTACAAATGAAGGATTCCATGATTCTAACATTTACCTTGAAGATTTGCCTCTCTCCAACAATATCACAGCAAGTAGTTCCAAGAGAAATCAAAGGATTTGCTTCTGTGTGCTCAAGTTATTTGCGAGAGAAGAAATTGTGAGTGAATGCTGCCTTACCAAAACACAGAAAAAACTTATACTTTCCCTTTTAAATACTAGTCTTTCCTATGCCTCAGCCATCAATACTGAATTAATTTTCCTTGAAGACGAAGGGCAATAAGAAGCATAGCCCTGCTCTCAGACACCATCAGCAGATGGCCAGAGCACATGCTGAGATTCCCTAGGCTGGCAGTTTACACTTTTTGATGCTTCCAGAGACTAACCATGCAATGATTAATATTCAAACATCAAAGGTATCTCTGTTTCTTTTTATGAAATTCAATAGCTATGAAGATTCTTCTTTTAATGCCTCTGATTCATTTCCAGCCTTCTTGATAACTGACCACACCTGAGCTTTTAAAGCCTACTTGGTACAAAATGAGTGTTAGCAACTTGACAAACTTTTATTCTGGCTTTGTTACTAGGGCCCTTAGGCTGTGAAGCACTCTTTAAAGCATGGATTTGTTTGTAGCAGATGTAGACACTTGACTTGTTTACAAAAAGGAATCTGTGTAAGCTTGCCAAAGAGCGCATGAGTCCCTCTGAATGTATGAGCAGTGTCATCATTGTCCTGGAGAGAGAACACCTGCTGTGGTGCCATCACCAATTAGCTCTTCTCTTTCTCCCCCTCTCCCTCTCCAGGAGGCACACTCTTTAGTTACTTCTGTTCTCAAGTTTCACAGGATTGTTTTCTGTGGGGAATTATGTGAATCAATACTACATGGTCTTTCTAAAATGTCTGTGACTCCTTGGATACAGAGACTGTGTGGTCTTCTGTGGCACCATCTATGCAACCAAAATGGCATCATTTTTGTTTTTTTGTTTTTTTAAAAAGTCTAACTGAGGACTGTACNTTATTAGATTATTCTTTATAATTATTAGATTATTCTTTATAATTAAACATTGAAATTTACCTTAGTCTACTGAAAAAAATTTGGTTTGAAACCAGTTATATAAAGAGTAATTTACTTCCCCTAAAGCAGGCCCTCTTAAGTATCATGATATTTTCCTGATATAGGGCTCCCAATGTCTAATATGTAGATTGCAGACTAGCTGTAGCATAAACAATCAAAATAGCTGGTTATAGGTATGTTTTGCATGGTCCACACTGCTGTGTTGGTCTTTGTGATGTTTTAACTTTTATTTAGTTACAGATATTTAAAATCAGGAAATTTCATATAACAACTGCATAAATTGCTTCTTTTGAATGTTAAAAATATAGGATCTGATGCATTGGGCCTGCATTCCTATATAACAACGTTTGGCTGGGACTGAGTGATGGCCTGTAGCGAGGCATGCACTTTACATTCTTCCACTATCTTCATTCCTTTCTGTTGTCTCTTCAACTATACAGCTTAGTGTTCATTGCCATTTATCATCTTAAATATGGCCTTTGAGCATGAAGCCCTTGGTATGTCTTTAAGGTGCCTCTGATGTATTGTGTATCTAAGTTTCAAAAAAGTAAATGTCTACATTTGTGGAATTTTGGATAGAGAAAATATAGGGCATCAGTATAGCCATATGTATTAGTTTCCTATTGCTGTTGTAACAAACACATTGGTACAAAGTTAATGATCTAACACAACACAAATTTATTTTCTTATAGTTCTGATTGTCAGATACCTTAAATGAATCTTAGAGGTGAAAACCAAGGTGTATACAGGGCTGATTCTTTTTCCAAATCAGGCTTACAGTCTTTAAGACCCCAAAGGAAGAATCCATTTCCTTGCCTTTTGCATCTTTTACACAATATTCCTTGGCTCCTGGTCTATCCCTCACATCACTCCAATTTCTTATTTCCATTGTCACACTTTCTACTCTGACTTTGATCCTCCTACCTCCCTTTTATAAAAAGACCCATGTGATTATATTCATCTCCTCGGGAAAATCCAGGATAACTTCCCAATATCAAGATGCTTAACTTAGTCATACCTATAATGTTCCTTTTGCCATGTAAGATAACTTACCCACAGGTTCTAGGGATTAGAATGTAGACACCTTTATGAGCAATCATTTAGCCAGCCAACTGTGTCATCACTCAGGCCAGCCATTCATGGAGGTCAAGCTATCACTGGGGGATGTTGATTCAGCTGAGACTTTTCAACTTAAAGAGAAGTCCATAATAAAGGAATGGTACAGAATTCAGGAAGAGATAGTCAGCTATCTGTAGCTACTCAGCAAAAAATTACAGATGCATGTTTATTCAGTTAATTTGCAACTTAAAATTTATTTAATGGGCGCTTGGGTGGCTTAGTCAGTTAAGTAAGTGTCTAACTTCGGCTCAGGTCATGATCTTGCAGTTCATGGGTTGAAGCCCTGTGTCTGGAGTCTGCTTTGGATTCTGTGTTTCCCTCTCTCTCTCCCTTCCCCCACTCATACTCTGTCTCTCTCTCTCTCAAAAAATAAACATTTAAAAAATTTAATTATTTAAAATGATAAATTTGTCAGGATTTTATCTTGTTTGTCACAAACCTAAGCTTTGTCAATATTTTATTCACAGAAATGTCTCTGTTTAGGAATTTGCAGTCAATGAGACATTTTTAGGTTGACCTTTGACTCCCTTCCTTATCTGTAATGCAGCAATGAAAGATACTTCCTTAAATAAAAGTAATGCTTATAAACAAGCTAACCATTCCTTTGGATCAGAAATTGAAAAGGAACACACAGATGTAAACAAAGGTTAACATTATGGCCCACTGAACCTAAGGACTGGAAGTTTGTAGAAATGTCCCAGAGATTAGTTACTATGGAGGACAAAAGTACTGCTCCTAGGACTAGACAAATGATCAATGAGTGAAATCAAAGACCTGCAGTGGTATTCTCCCTACCATGAATAGAACCTGAAAAAATTCTGTTACTGTTGTCCTGGACAACAGATATTATAAAGTTTAATAATTGGACTGATGGGTAGAAGCAGAAGAAGTCACAGAAAAGAAAGACCTGGATTAACCAAATTACATGCTTAGTGACTATGTCTTACTCTGGATTTACAGAAAACAGATCATGAGGCAGAGTGATATTTTTTTAATTATTGATTCCTATCTCAGGAGGAGAAAGAAAAGGAAAGGAAAGGAAAGAGAAAAGGAAAGGAAAGAGAAAAGGAAAGAGAAAGAAAGAAAGAAAGAAAGAAAGAAAGAAAGAAAGAAAGAAAGAAAGAAAGAAAGAAAAGGAGAAAGGAAAGGAAAGAAGGGAAGGGAAGGGAAAGAAGGAGAAAGGAAAGGAAAAAAGGGAAGGGAAGGGAAGACTGAGGCAGAGAAAAGGAAAAGTCAATATCAGGTTGAAATACCAAATCTGCCCCTACTAAATTCAACTAGTTTCTCAATCATACGGAATCTTCTTGCAGGAGTCCAAGTATTTGTTTCTTGGCCAAGTCCACTGTGGGGAGAAAATAAGGAGAATTTATATGCCAGCTCCTATCTTTCATTGGTGAAAGCTTTATTCCTGAGATTTTAATTCCAACCCTTCGGTGGAGCATGTGGTGATATAAGCTTCAGTGTGAAGCCTCAGCAAAGAAAATGAAGGATCCTAATGCATTCGGAGGTGAGGTCTATTCAGATTGCATTTGAACTTGGTTATTCAGTGACAGCTTGTGCTAGAATCAATGGCCAAAGACCCTGAAGACAAATGAGGCTTACGAATCTAAAAAACCATGTGAAAGCCATTTGACACACTGGAATTGTTATATTTTGTATATTGCCATGGCTTCATGTGTCACAA
>NW_027527953.1:239365-244434 GCF_008692635.1 Crocuta crocuta
ACACTGTGGGAGAATGAAAAGAAAACGCCACTCAAGATGACCCTTCTTAGTAAAATTTCAAACTATAAGAGATAATATTAAGAAATACAATTACTTAACTGCTGAGAAATAAATGTATTTGCCCATAACAAAGGACAAATAATAGATAAAATTCAAGTCACACCAAATCATAAGCTTAATATCTTCTAAGATGGGTTAAACTATAACTCACTAAATATTTTTATACAGCCAGAAAACTAAAAACAATTTATACATTTGAAATAGCTAAAGTAGGGGCACCTGGGTGGCTTAGTCGGTTAAGCGTCCGACTTTCGCTTGGGTCATGATCTCACGNCTAAAGTAATCAAAATTATAATATTTTGTGACACATGAAAATTATGTGAAATTCAAGTTTCAGTGTCTGTAAATAAAGTGTTTTGAAAGACAGCAATTATTTTTACCTATTATATATGATCGTTTTCACATTATAAAGGTAGAGTTAAGTACTTGCAGCAGAGAACATATAGCCTGAAAAGCCTCATATATTTCCTATTCGGTTCTTTACAGAAAAGGTTTGGTGACCCCAAATCTAAGACATAAAGAAGGAAATAAAATCCAAGAAAAGAATATTAAGTTATGAAATAAAAGCATGCAACTAACTATGAATCATGAACAGATAGACATGAAAAATAAGTGATTGGAAACTCAGTAAAGGAAACATAGTCACTTAAATGAAAAAAAAAAACTAAAAAATGGAACTGGTTATATTTTCAACAAAGTTGAATAAATAATTCATATATGGTAAACTAGTCCTAGTGAATTAGAACACATGCCAGACAAAAAGAAGAAAGTATGAAAGAAAAAGTAATCTTGGAAAACTCATGAGTTCACAGAAAATTCAAAAGAATCAAGAAAAAACTTCTGGAGGGGTGCCTGGGTGGCTCAGTCAGTTGAGTGTCTGACTTTGGCTCAGGTCATGATCTCATGGCTTGTGCATTTGAGCCCCATGTCAGGCTCTGTGCTGACAACTCAGAGCTTGGAGCTTGTTTCAGATCCTGTTTCTCCCTCTCTCTCTGCCCCTACCCTTCTTGCACTCTGTCTCTTTCTCAAAACTAAACATTAAAAAAATAATTAAAAAAAGTAAAAACTCCTGGAATTAACCAATTATAGCAAGGTTGCAAGATATTAAGGTTAATATAAAAAAGTCAGTCAATAGTTTTTCTATATACTAGCAATGAATAAGTGGAATTTGAATTTAAAACTTTGGTATCAGTTACATTAGCACTCTAAAATTGAAATCTTTAGGTATAAATCTAACAAAAGTACATACAATATCTATAATGAGGAAATTTTAAAAGTCTGGTAAATAAAATCAAAGAACTAAATAAATGGAAAGTTACTCCATTTTCAAAGATAAGAAGATTCAATACGGTCAAGATGTCAACTCATCCCAATTTGATCTATATATTCAGTGTAAGCCCTTGACCTATATATTCAATGTAAATCTAATGAAAATCCCAGGAAGATAGTTTACAGATACTAATAAGTTGCTTATAAAGTATATATGGAAAGGCGAAACACCCAGAAAAGTCAACACTGTATTGAAGGAGAAGAAAGGTGGGAGAGTGACACTATCTGACCTCAAGACTTGCTATAAATGTACAGCAGTCAAGACAGTGTGGTATTGGGAAATAATAGACAAGTAGATCAATAGAACAGAATAGACAGCCTAGAAATAGACCCATTACATACTCAGTTGATATTTGATAAAGGAAGAAAGGCAGTACAATCAATGAAGATATCCTTTTCAAAAAAGGTGCTGGGAACAACTGGAAACCCACATGCAAAAAAGGAATCTGAACATGGACCTTACACCCTTTACAAAGATTAATTCAAAATGGATCCTAGACCTAAATCTAGAACAAAAACTATAAAATTCCCAGACAAAACCCTAGGAGAAAATCTAGATGGCCTTGGGCATGGTAATGACTCTTTAGGTACAACACCAAAAGCTTGATCTATGAAAGAAGTGATTGATAGGCTGGATTTTATTAAAATGTACAATGTCTGCTCTGTGAAACACAGTGTGAAAAGAATAGGAAAACAGGCCACATCGTGGAAGAAAATATTTAGAGAAGACATATCTGACAAAGGACTTTTACTCATAATTTATGGAGAACTCCAAAAACTCAACAACAACAAAAATCCACAACAACACACTTTAAAAATGGACCAAAGATCTTACCAGACACTTCACCAAAGAGGATACCCAGATGACAAATAAACATATGAGGAGATGCTTCAGATGATAGGTCTTTGGGGAAATACAAATTAAAACGACAAGAAGGTGCCAATACACACCTATTAGAATGGCCCAAATCCAGAACATTTAGTACTGCCAAATGCTGGCAAGGATGTAGAGCAAGGAAAACTCTCATTCATTGCTTGTGGGAATGGAAAATGGCACAGTCGCTTTAGAAGACTGTTCGGCGGTCTCTTACAAAACCAAACATACTTTTACCATACAATCCAATAGTCCTCTTCATTAGTATTTACCCACAGGTGTTGAAAACATATGTCCACACAGAAACCTGCACATGAACGTTTATAGCAGCTTCTTTGATAATTGCCCAAACATGGAAGGAACCAAAATATTCTTCAGTAAGGGAATTAATAGTTATATATTCAAACAATGGAATATTATTCATCACTAAAAGGAAAGGAACTATTAAGCCATGAAAAGATACGGAGGAAATTTCACTGCATACTACTAAGTGCAAGAAACAAATCTGAAAATTCTACATACTGTGTGATTCCAACTACATGGCATTCTAGAAAAGGCAAAGCTTTGGAGGTAGTAAAAAGATCCTTTGTCACATGGGTTAGGGAGTTTTGCAGGATGAATAGGTGGAGCCCACAGAATTCCTAGGACAGTGAAACTACTCTGGATGATACTATAATGGTGGATACATATCATTATATATTTGTCTAAACCTATAGAAAGTACAGTCTCAAGAGTGAACCCGAAGGTAAACTATGGACTTCAGGTGATTACCACTTTTCAATTTAGGTTCATGACTTGTAACAAGTATACCATTCTATGAGACCTGTGAAACATTATCAAACCCACCAGTATTCAAATTATATGAGTCCAATGAGAGGAGAAGAGAAAACAATGGGCAGAAAGAATTTTTTATGAAAAAATGGGCCAAATCTTTTAAAAGTTTGATAATTTGGTACAATACATAAATTTACACATCTTAACTTTGGTTTCTTTTTCTTTTATTATAAAGACACCAGTCAGATTGGGTTAAGGCCCCACCCTTATGACCTCATTTAAACTTAATTACCTCTTTAAAGGCCATATCTCCAAATACAGCTCCATTGGGGGTTAGGGCTTAAACATATGAATTTTGAGGGGCCACAACTCAGTCCCTAACAATTGGGTAGTCCAAGAACACAATTACAAAGTGATAGACTGTCATATCTGATCTGCTCTTTTATTATATTTTTGTTGTGTTTTTTAAAAAAATATTTATTTATTTTTAAGAGAGAGAGCAGGCGAGCAGCAGAGAGAAAGGGAAAGCGAGAATCTCAAGAGGCTTGATCTCAGGAACTGTGAGATCATGACCTGAGCCAAAATCAAGACCTGGATGCTAACTGACTGAGCCACCCAGGCACCCCTGTCACTTTTTCTTCTCTTGAATAGTTATATTACCCAACGTTTCAGGAAACATTTAAGTAATAATAATGGTGATAGTCCTCCTGCCTAATTCTGGTCTTTCATACAAAGCAATTGTAGTTCTCCACCATTAAGCATGATATGATATACATATGCATATAAGTGTATGTTATTTACATGTGCATATATAATATGTGTGTGTATATATATATATAATTAAAACATACTCATTACTATTTTACTGTTTACTAAAGATATTCTTCCTTTCATCTGCTTGCTTATCTGCTTCCTTCCTTTTTTCATTCTACTCATGAAATTTAGCTTTTATTGAATGGCTTTTTAGAATTTATTGAAATAAGTATGCTCTTTCCTGCTTTATGCTTAATATGGTGAATTATATTAATATGTTTTATAATACTGAACTATTTTTACATTTCTATAATGCAAACAAAATCACTTGGTTTTGGTGAATTATTATTTTACTACATTTTTTGAATTATATTTTTATTTTATGGATGATTTCTGCTTCATGTGTATTAGACTCCTTTTCATTCTATTTTTTTACAGATATGGATAAAATAAATTTATCATTTGTCTACTTTCCTTATTTTTCTCTGTTCTCTTAAAATTTAATTATATTGGGATTTTCTGCTCCTTGAAAGTTTGACAGAATGTGCTTATGAAATCCATTGGCACTTTAAAGTGTGGGGAGATGGACATGTTAGCTCTTAGAAAATCATAACAGACCAGTTAGTATAGGTACAATTGGAAAGATTTGGAAACCTTCAGTCAACAGTTTTTGATAAAATACACTTTCCAATAAAAACCATGTGTTTTATTTTGGTTTTCAAATTTCTATTTGTCTTGTTTCTGGCATAATGTTTATCATAGCTAGTTCTTCATCATGGATTTTAATTTCTTACTTTATTCATTCTTTGGTAGTTTATTGTTTCAACAAATATATATTGAGGATTGATTGAAATGANGGATAACTCTGAAAATCATATTCTTTCCTTTCCCCAGGGTTTGCTGTTTTTTCATCTTTCTTGCTTTCTTCCTTCCTTTCTTTTTATTTACTTATTTGTTTTTTAAAAATTTATTTTGAGAGAGGGAGAGTGCACACACAAGCAGGGCAGGGGCAGTGAGAGAGAGAGGGAGACAGAGACTCCCAAACAAGCTCCACACTGTCAGCACAGAGCCTGATGCAGAGCTTGATCCCACAATGATAAGACCATGACCTGAGCCTGAGTCAAGTGTCAAGACGCTCAACCGACTGCGCCACTCAGGTGCCCCCCTTTCTTTCTTTTGACTAGTAGTCTGTTTGCGTTGTGGTTTTACAAATTATTTTGCAAAACTATTCCTTGTTGTATTTGATCCTCAAAATCTCTCTTCCTTTACCTCATGTTCA
>NW_027527953.1:244501-244826 GCF_008692635.1 Crocuta crocuta
TCATGTTCAGTTAATCTTTTGACAGAGATTTCCTTGAATAGCAGGAGATAAAACAAACACACCAAAATTTAACAAAAAGGAAGAAAGAAGCCGACAAACAAAAAAAAGAAAAATAACCTCTCCCAGACTTTGCAGATTGGCTCTGTGCTCATACACTCTTTTAGCACTTAGTTAGGCTTGCTCACCTGGGGATCTGCCCAAGGTGAAAGCTTAAGACTTTCTCAGGTCTTTTCTGAGCATGTATATTGTCTGAGATGTACCTGACTTTCTAAATTTCCTCCTACACACTGTTGCTTTTAATCTTATTTCCCAGAGTCACACCCAA
>NW_027527953.1:244942-256590 GCF_008692635.1 Crocuta crocuta
ATATCCCACTTTACAGCTTTTTTTTTATGTTGTTATTTTTGAGAGAGAGAGCATGTGCACACGAGCAGAGGAAGGGCAGAGAGAGGGAATCAGAGCATCTGAAGCAGGGTCCACGCTAACAGCAGAGAGCCCGATATCACAGAAAGGAGAGATCATGATCTGAGCCGAAGTCTCGGTGGCTTTTATTGGCAGTGCCCACTGCTTTTCCTGCCTGACTTCTGAGGTAGGGTCAAACAGAGTCAAGTACCGCACATCAGTCTTTCAGGTATCCCTCATATAGGTTAGAACAGAGGTACACAATAAACCTTTGTTTTCTTGAAATATCCAGTTTTGTTTGTTTTAATGTTGCTGAAAAGCGAGCTTAGGGCTTCCAGTCCACTATTTAGCTCCATGTGGTCCACCTCTAGCTTGTAAAAGGTATTGATTATCAGCTTTTGTGTCTTGTTGAATTGTTTTGACTATCTTGATGAGACCTTAGTAAAAAGCCTACCAAAACCTTATAACCCGTTACCGAGTTGCTTTGGACGTTCAGGTACCTCATTTTCAATGTGTCCAAAAACAAATTCATCAATTTTCCTTCCAACTGCTGACTTTTGTGTTTAGCTTTCTTGGTTCCACAAGGAGAACAGACTAAAATCCAGTTATTCCAGTTGGAAAATTTCAGGTAAATGTTGACCCTTCTTGTAGCCATATTATATGGTATTTTGCTAGGACCTGCTGATTTCATTGTACCTACCAAAATATGAAATAAAATGTTTGAAACATCTGGCTCTCATCTCCCATTTCCATGTCCCTGCCCTGGTCCAGTACTGTTTATACCCCAGCATAGAAATCACTTCACTGAGTGATTACCCATTCCTCGGAACTCTTTTCTCTCTAAATTCCTATCACACTTAAATTATAAACGTAGATTATAGTACTAATACTCAACTGTCTCACGTTGTTATCTTCGGAATGAAAAGACAGAGGGAAGAGAGAAGGAAATTAACATGAATTGAGAATTTTCTACCTCTCAGTTTTAGACATGAGAGTTTAGATAACTTATACAAAGTTACATAATTGGTAGGGAGGTGAACAAAACTGGATCTCCCAGCCTGCATGTCCATCCTGTTTCCCAATACACCGCTACCTCAGAATAGGTAGTATCTTATAAGAGCTCTAACATCTTTACCATTCTTTCACCTCTAACCTTATCTTTCCATCTTTGCTACCATCTGCTTCAGGTTCACATCACTTCACCCCTGCAACAGGCTTATAATTTTCCCATTTTTCCAACCTACTTCCAGCCTTATACACAGAGTCAAAACAGCATATAAAACAAAACAACTAAACACCAAACTTTGAATATTTCACTTTTTCTCAGAACTGTTCATTGTGCATTAGCCCCAGGGTACAGTGTATATCCCTTTAGTCGAGAATTCAATGCCCTCTCTGATTTTGAACCCTCTCTTAATGATCCCATTTACAAATCCCATATGTCATATACACCAAAATGCTTACTATTACTAATATTTCCACTGCATCTTATACAATTTTACTGTTTCAGGCTTTTCAAAAGTTTTGTGTGGCTGTGCTTTCTGGGATAGTACACCTGCAGTCTCTTCTCCACATGTTCAGATCCTCCTCAGTGCTTAGTTTAAGTACATCAGAAAGATAGAAAAGACTATAGCAGAAGATAGAAAATGGTATCCTATCTTATGTTACCTGATAAATGGTATGCTTTGTAAAAATGTATCTTCTCAAATCTCTGTATGCAACTGGCACAGCATAGGTGTCCAACAATTGCTTATTGAATGAATGAACCAATGCCTTAGTGTAGAGGACTGAAAAGTAATTTAAAGCAAAATCATCTCTCTCCCATTTTCCTCATATCGTATTTACAAAATGAGAGAATCACTCCTGAATATGATATATAAATATAAAATATAAGATCGCTCCCTGACATGCAACATAGTGTAGTGTTTAAGAACACTGATGTGGAAATCAAACAACCAAGGTTTAAAACCTTATTATAATAATTATTAGGTGTAAAACCTTGGATTTAACCTCTTTTTTCATTGTAGTTTCCTCATCTGTAAAATAGGGATGGACATAGTTCTCACTGCATAGGGTAGTTATAAGGCCTGAAATGTCTTTATTTCTAGAGCTTATTCTGCTCTAAAACTCAGACACAATGTCCAGACTGAAATGAACCTTTGAAGGGGTAGAAATTTTTTAATGGTATTCCAGTAGGAACGACAATAACCATTCTATCACATCTTGGAATTCCTTTTTTTTTTTCCCTAGATTGAAGCTAAGNNNAAGCACTTATTTAAGTTTATAATCATGATTTGTCCTTTAGTGATACAAAGAGGCCCCACAAGTTTTCATTGAGCTGTGAGGAGTGTATATGTATTTTGTCACATATTAAGGCCAGACTCTTGTGTACACTTAATACTATAAAACATCTTACTTTTTGAAAAATTTTCCTGAAGCTACATCGGTAACACTAAATGATATCTTTACTTAGGGAAATAACTAATATTAAATATAATGTGTTTCCTCTGTAATGCATACTTCTGTTTTTTAAGTGTATTTATTTTGAGAGGGAGAGAGAGAGTGTGAGAGAGAATGGGGGAGGGGCAGAGAGGGAGGGAGAGAGAGAGAATCCTGATGTGGGGCTCAATCTCACAACTGTGAGATCATGACCTGAGCAGATAACACGAGTCAGACTCTGACTGAGCCACCCAGGCACCTCACTGCAATGCATTCTTCTTCATGCTACCCTTCATTATGACTCCATTAGAGCTGGAATTATTCCAAGAATAAAATAAGTGAAATGGAGTGGGTGCTAACAGGCAGGATGGGGAAAAGAGCCCCTCCCAACAAATTATCAACACATCCTTCTGACCTCAAATTTCTTAATTCTATATGGAGCTGTATAGTGAANATAAAAGCCCATCCAAATAAGCAGAGGCCAGTATAATAAAATAACCAAAGTGGAAGAGGTTATATTGTAGAATATCCAAAAAGGAAATAACCTCAATTTACTTTGAACCTATTTATGAATGAGTGTTCTTTAAATGGTCATTAAAGGAAGTCAGTTGCTTTCCCCATATTAACATTGATATTTACCATGGCCCCCAAGTGTGCTTTCTTCAAAGAAATAATCTTGGATAAATGCAATATAGGGCTAGCTGGGTAAGATTTCTGAGGTCCTCCTATCAGAAACTCAGAAGTCACTCCCAAATTCTATACATCCAGTCAACTACTAAATCCTTTAATTCTGCCTCCTGAATGCTTTTTTCATCTTTATTATTTTATATACATTCCCTGAGTTACTTCTTTAGACCAGGCCAATACTTTCTCTTTTTTGAAGCTTTGCAATACCCATTTCTACCGGTAGCCTAACCCTCAGCAATTAGGACCTTATATTGCCAATGGAGTGACCTTTGTAAAACATAAATATGATCATTTCCTTCTACTTAAAACTCCTTATTATATGCCTATTGCCTCCCCTAGAAAACATGCTCTTTTTTCTCACTCTCCCACCTACTGTCCCCATAACATAGTACGTTTATCTTAGTATTCTACTTAAAAAGTAGATGGGAGATGATAGCCTATAATTCTTTTGAGTACACAAATTATGTCATTATTTCATCCCCAGTGCCCAGCTCATTTTCTAGCACATATGAAGCATTAAGAAAGTTTCTGTTGAATGGTTAAATGGAATTTTTCTACTCTCTGGGCCAGAGATCAGGATAAATGAGGATTTGGGATTTACAAACATAGTGACCGGTAACTTTTTCCCCTCCCACCTTCATAGTGACCATAAACTTTTGAAACTTCTCTTAACAGTAGCTGTAATCTGTTGACTCCATACCTTATCCTAGACTCGGGCATTAGAAGACAAAGAGAACCCTTGCAGTGAGCCTATATCATTACAGTGCCAATATGTTCAATAAAAAGGCTAGAAATCCAGTCATTCTATTTGGTCTTTGGTCTATACAGTTCCATATAACTACTTGTAATTATGTGGTATGGGGAACAAAATTATCAACTCTGTTCTGCCTTTTTATCCACTGTCCTTTACACTAAAATAATATCTTTATATTTTTTTAAATTTTATTTTTAAGTAATCCCTATACCCAACATGGGGCTCGAACTCAAACTCCATGAGCAAGAGTTGTACACTCTACCAACTGAGCCAGCCAAGTACCCCTAAAATAATATTCTTTTTTAAATGTTTTTCATTTATTTCTGAGAGAGAGAGAGAGAGGGGGAGAGCATGAGAAGAGAAGGGTAAGAGAGAAAGGGAGACACAGAATCTGAAACAGGCTTCAGGCTCTGAGCTGTCAGCACAGAGCCCAACGCGGGGCTTGAACCCACAAACCGTGAGATTATGACCTGAGCCGAAGTCAGACACTTAACCGACTGAGCCACCCAGGCGCCCCTAAAATTATATTCTTTATTTAACTTTTGATTGTGGTTAACATTTGGTGGAAGGAGAAGGGGTATGGGTAAAGTATAAGAAGAGTATAAAAAGTCTCACTGAGATAAATATTTTCCCTCTTGGTACATCTTGAAATTGGTGTGGAAAAGATTATTGGGTTTCTTTGTAACTGTTTAGATGAGCAATATTGGGCAGGCAAGATGATAATGATCCTTGTAATACAATAGAGTTACAGTGGCCTCCAAGGAACCTATTCAATTCTGCCAGCCTATTTCTCCTGGAGATCTTGTTATTTTGCTAGTTGACATTTTGTAGAAATTAATAGCCAGGTCATACCTACTGGCCTTTAAGAAATGTTCCAATTGCTTTTATAGTGCTCAAGCATTTATTTTTGTTGAAAACAGAAATCTCAGCCCACTTCCCATGGTGTTATGTTCTCTAACTTTGCAGCTTTGCGTGATATTGTGCCATAATTTGCAGTAGATTATTGTTATTATTGGAATGAAGAGCAATTTTCACAACACTTTTAACAAAGCTGTAGGTTCAAAAGCAAATTCTTTTCTTCTGTATATATAAATTTAATAGATAATTGAAAAAAATTGTCTTTGACATTTCAGAGAAGCAACCTGACTACATGTGAGTTGTTAAAAATGCTGTAAATATAGTCTGCATTGCCATTGAGTTTAACATATCAAAATTGGGTTCTAGAATTACATGCTCCTAATCAGATGGTATAAATATAAACAGTTCAGTTGGTAATAGTTATTATCACCATCATCACCATCATCATTTACTGAAATGTCTACTATATTCTTTGAATATATATAATATTTAGATATCTTCTTTTTTTAAGTCCACTTATTTATTTATTTAGAGAGAGAGAGAGCACAAGCAGGGGAGGGACAGAGAGAGAGAGAGAGACAGAGAGAGACAGAGAGAGAGGGAGAGAGAGAAAATCCCAAGCAGGCTTCCCACTATCAGTACAGAGCCCAATTCAGTACTTGAACTCATAAACCATGAGATTATGACCTGAGCCTAAATCGAGTTGGACACAACCAACTGAGCCATCCAGGCACTCCTAAATGTCTTCTTTAATAATATGCAGAATTTTATAATAATTGCTTTTTAATCACATTATGTTAAGGAGNTGATTGATTGATTGATAAATATGATATCTTACTCTCAAGAAACATAACTTAGTGAGGGAGATGGATACACAATTGACTATAGGACAAGATATGAAAATCTATGACAATATACTCAAATTGAAGTTCTGCTAGCCTTGTTTACTGCTCTTGCTCTTTCTCATTTTTATCATGGGGAAAGATCAGGATGGGCAATAAATTGATGTGTGAAAAAGAGCATAGTAAACAATAGGATGTAAAAATATACTTCAGAAAAAAGGTTACCCCAGGGATTCAGAAATATTTGGCAGAAGACTCAGATCAAGAATATAGGAAGAACAGGGGCACCTGGGTGTTTTAATCGGTTGAGCGTCTGACTTTGGCTAGGGTCATGATCTCACAGTTCATGAGTTTGAGCCCCACGTCAGGCTCTGTGCTGACAGCTCGAAGCTGGAGGCTACTTTAGATTCTGTGTCTCCCTCTCTCTCTCTGCCCCTCCCCTGATCACACTCTGTCTCTCTCTCTCTCAAAAAAAACCTACATAAATAAACATTAAAAATTTTTTTTAAAGAATATACAAAAACTTTTATAAGTCAATAAGGAGATAAGCAGCTCAGTTAAAACCTGGCAAATAATTTGAACAGATACTTTACAAAGTAGTCATATAAATGATAAATAAGCCCGTTACAAGAAGCTCACCATCATTCATAATGAAGGAAATCCAAATCAATGCCACAATACTATACCAATGCACTTCCAGTCTAACAGCTAACAGGTAAAAGACTGTAAATACCAAGTGTTGGCAAGGATGTGCAACAACTGGACCTCTCATGCATTGCTGGTAGAAATGTAAAAAGGTACAGCAATTTTTGTAAACAGTTTGGCAGTTTTTTTAGAGTTAGGCATATACTTACTATATGACCAAAATTCCACTTTTAAGTATTTACTTAAGAGAAATGAGAGTGTGTGTCCACACTGACTTATCTACAGATGTTCATAGCATATTTATTCCTAATAGCCAAAAACTTGAGACAAAATAAATGATCAACAGATTTGATAAACAGATTGTGATAAATCTTTAAAATGGAATACCACTGGGGCACCTGGGTGGCTCAGTCAGTTAACCGATGACTTCAGCTCAGGTCATGATCTCATGATTGGTGAGTTTGAAACTTGTGTCTGGCTCTGCACTGACAGCTCAGAGACTGGAGCCTGTTTCAGATTCTGTCTGTCTGTCTCTGTCTCTCAGCCTCTCCCCTCCTTGTGCTCTCTCTCTTTCAAAGATAAATAAACATTAAAAAAATGGAATGCTACTCAGAAAAAGAGGAACATACTGCTGATAAATGTAATAATACAATTAAATGTCAAACACAGCCTACAAATGAAAGAAACCAGATACAAAAGAATCCATACTGTATGGTTCTACTTATATAAAACTATAGGTAGAATATATCTCATCTGTAGTGACAAGAAGATCAGTTTGCCTGGGACAGGGGCTAAGAATACGAACTGACTGGGAAGGATACAATTAAAGCTTTTAGAGATGATGGAAATTTTCTGTCTCAATTGTGGTACTGTTTACATGTGTGTATGAATTTATTAAAACTCAATGAGCTGTGCACTCATTAAATTTGTACATTTTATGCAAATTATATCATATACACACACATTCTATTATTCTCACTAAAACACACCAAAACCAGTAAATAATGGAAGGTAGAAGAGAAAACTCTTTAGTAAAATTATGTAACAGCTAAAACCTGAAACTAGAGATGAAAGAAATGTAAGAGCAAAATTGGGACCAAACTGAGAAGCTAATATTCAATATGTATATATTTCTGTAGGTGACACAAAAGTAATGTTTTCTCTAAAGTAAGTTGTGGATCCTAAAACAAGTAATTAATGATTCTTTAATTTCTTAGACAAGGACTATGGCAATGGATGTAATTCAAGGAAAATGGAGTCTATCCCCATAAAAATTCAGGTCTACACAGAATGGTGGTGGGATAAAAATGACTGAAGGAGTCAAGTATTTGTACAGATACACCATATTATTTCCTTGAAGCTCTTGTCTATGATAAGTGTTGTGGAGAATCTGTGAGTTCGGCAGCTTTACTGTGAGTTGTGTTTCCCTGCTACAGGAATGACTTAGGTATTCCAAAGAGGGAAATGACAAAATCATCTAGAAGATGGTTACCTAGAGGTGCTATGAAAATATATTGTTTTAAAAACCATATACTCAAATTGAATTTGTGGCTAACCTGGTTTGCTCCTCGTGTTCATCCCCATTTTGTTTTAATTTTAATTACTCTTCCCCATTTTTATCTTGAACAAACAGCAGAGCAGAAAATGGGAGGTATTAAGGGGAAGGAGCATAGGAAACAAGAGTATGTGAAAAATACATTTGACAAAAAAACCCATTTTAAGTCATTAAATAGAACATTGAGACTAATGAATAAAATTATATCTATCTACCATCTATCATCTATCTCTATCTATAGATACAAGGTCATTAGTGATATAAGGAAACAAATGCATGAAATACATGAAAGTTAAGCTATTATCCATTTCTTATGGGAAACATGAAGAAAAAATTAACCATCAAAAATAAAAGCTATATTAGACACATTAGTAATTAGAATATATTCTGTTACAAACAGAACCATTGATACAATTCAAAGACCTGAGAAAATCAAGCAGATTTGTGAGTAAAATAAGATCAAAGCAATTTGAAATGTCCGAAATTCATGTTATATTCCCAAGATAAAACAATATAAAAATACATTCATGTATGTGATAGAAAAAAACTTAGACTTCCATTTCCAGATCAAAAAATGATGCCTTGCAGTTAAAAAGTCATGGTCAGTCTTAGCTTAGACACATAAAGATCTTAGGAGTCAGCAGTTCAATCCTTACAGAAAGAAAGAAGCTGAACAAACCAAAAATAAACTACTTTTCTTGGATCCATCAGAGAACTGAAGTCACAGGGTAAATTTCCACTCCCAATTCTGTAGAAGTAGACAAATACAGAGATCAGCCTACCTGGAGAAGAAGAAGCCACTGCAGTCATAATCTGGTAGGAAAACTAAAGTGGTAATTTTGAGAAATAGCTAAAGGCTATGATCTAGCTTGAGAGTGAGAAATTTCTTGAGGCCCAGTCTTAAGGATGTCCCTACATTTTTAATGAGTTTTATCTTCAGGAATTCTGTTGGGTTCTCATGGTGGGAGTCCAAGAAAAATACCATCTCATTTCAGGCATGGGAAGGAGAAAAGTAACCATTTTGAAATATACCAATTTGGTTCCCCATAACAAAGGCCAACTTGCCAAGGGAAATAAATCTTTACCAAGATTTTTATCTGAGCCACGGGAAGGGTGGTTGGCCAGCTCAAGCCCCCTGGAGCCTTCTTGTCTCACATAAGGCCAGAGAAAAATGGCTAAGAAACACTTCAAAATGCCACCTTCCGAGGACTCAGGCCCACTGAGTTTTGATAATAAGATTATAGAGATTTGATAATAAGAATGATTCCCTACCCTCACACCGTATTAACGGGGCTTCAGAATAACAGTGGGTTATAGTGAAAAGAGTAAAAGACTCTATTTAAGAAGGGGTTCTTATGGACACCCAAAGACTGGAAAAGAGAGAAAAACAAGGACTCTTGAGGAATTTGAGCCCTCTGGCACTTAAAGCTATAGAAAACATTAAATACAGCCCAACTCATATGTAGATTAATATAGAACCTCACACTAAGGTTCTTTTCTCTCTGTTCTAGTTACCCAGTGCATCATATCTGACTTTCAACAATACAACACATGGGAAATGCAAAGAAAAAACACAGTCTGAAGAGACAAAATCAAGCCTAAGTACCAGACTCGTACATGAAATGATTTTTTCAATTATCAGATAATTTTAAATAATTATAATTAACATGGTAGGGACTTTATGGAAACAATATGCAAGATCACATGAGTAATGTAAGAAGAGATATGGAAACAATTAGAAATTATGAAAAAGGAATACTCTTTGTTAGGTTCATGAGTAAAGTAGACAACTGAGAAACTATTTAGTAAGCTTAAAGATTTCTCAATAGAAACTTTCCAGACAGAAAGAGAAGACAGAATGGGAAAAAAAATGACTATTCATTTACAGTGTAAGAAGTTAAAAATGNGAAGAAAGAAAGGATCAAAAGAAATATTTGATGTAATAATAGCTAAGAATTTTCCAAAATTAATGGCAGACATGAAACCTTACATCCAGAGTTCAACTCTTAGAGGGGAAAAAAAAAAGTATAAATAAATTTACATGAACTTTTACTTGACAATGGATTCTTAGGTAGGACATCAAAATCTCATACAACAAAGGAAGAAATAGATAGACTTCACTGAAATTAAAAATTTTGTACATCAAAGAACACTATTAAGAAAGTGAAAAGACAATTTACAGAATGGGAAAAAATACTTGCAAATCAAATATCTGTTAAGTTTCTAGTTCCAGAACATATAAAGAACCCTTAAAACAACAAAGAAAGTCAAATAACCCAATCTGAAGATTAGTAAAAGTCTTGAATAGACATTCTCTAAAGACCTACAAATGGCCAACAAGCACATGAAATAATGTTCAACATCACTGGTCATTAGGAAAATGCAAATAAAACCACAGTGAGATGCCTCTTTATACCGATGTACTTGTTTATAATTTTTTTTAAAAGGGAAGTAACCAATGATGTTGAGGAAATGGAGAAATTAGAGCCCCTATATATTGCCAGTGAAAAGGTAAAATGGCCTTTTACCATTTTACCGAGGTAAAGCAGTTTGGTGTTTCCTCAAAAAGTTAGACGTAGAATTACCATAAGACCCAGCAATTCCACTTCTAGATATACACCCAAAAGATTTGAAAACAGGTATTCAAACAAACCCATGTATATGCATATTCATGACAGTACCATTCACAATAGCCAAAAGGTGGAAACAAATGTATTTGAATAGATCAACAAAGGGTGGTATACTCATACAAATGGATTATTATTCACCTATAAAAAGGAATGGAGTACAAGTATATCTTATAACATTGATGAACCTTGGAAACATTATGCTAATTAAAAAAGACAAAGATAATATATTGTATAATTCCATGTACTTAGAATATCCAAATTATACAAATCTTTGGAGACAGAAAGCAGTTTATTCATTGCCAGTGACTGAGGGGAGGAGGAAATCTGCTTAATGGCTATAGATTTTTTTTAGAAGTGATGAAATATCTTAGAACAAGATAGAGTTAATGGTTTTGCAACATTTTTAAGGTACTAAATACCACAGTATTTTTTCCTTTAAATGGTTAATTTTATATAAAATGTACCTCAGTAAAAAAGCATGGACCATGAAAGAAAAAAAATAATAAGTTGGGCTTTATTCAAATTAAAAACTTCTCTCCAAGAGACTATTTTTTTTATGTTTTAAATGTTTTTATTCATTTTTGAGAGAGAGAGAGCTTGTGTGAGGACGTGCATATGAGCAGGGGAGGGGCAAAGAAAGAGGGGGAACAGAGGATCCTAAGTGGGTTCTGAGCTGACAGTAGTGAGCCCAATGCAGGGCTCGAACTCACAAACTATGAGATCATGACCTGAGCTGAAATCAGGAGTGTCAGCACACAGCCCAACGCGGGGCTCGAACCCACGAACCGTGAGATCATGACCTGAGCCGAAGTCGGACACTCAACAAACTGAGCCACCTAGGTGCCCCCAAAGAAGTCTTTCAAAAGATGAATGAATAAATAAGTCGTGGTACCATCACACAATGGAATACTACTGAGCATTAAAAAGAAAGAAGCCTGGGTGGCTCAGTCATCATCTCATGGTCCATGGGTTCAAGCCCCACATTAGGCTCTGCACTGACAGCTCAGAGCCTGGAGCCTGCTTCAGATTCTGTCTCTCTCTGTCTCTCNCTGTGTAGAGCTTTGGACTCCCCCAAAACAGCTACTAATAGCCTACTATATACCAGAAGCCTTACAAATAATATAAACAGTTGATTAACACATATTTGGCATATGTATTATTTATTGTATTCTTACAATAAACTAGAGAAAATGTTTTTAAGA
>NW_027527953.1:256719-257374 GCF_008692635.1 Crocuta crocuta
ACCTCTATCGCTTCTCGGCCTTTTGGCTAAGATCAAGTGAAGAATCAACACCTCGGTTGGGTCTAGATGACTATTTCTGCTCATTGACCTTACTACTTTAAAGATAAAGCTTTATGGTGCATCATTCACTTAAACAGATCAACCAGTTTCCATGTTTGTAAAGTTTAAAGGCTGGAGCATCTGAGTGGCTCAGTGTCTGTTAAGCAGCCAACTCTTGGTCTCTGCTCAGGTCTTGATCTCAGGGTCGTGAGTTCAAGCCCCACATTGGGCTCCATGATGGATGTGAAGCCTACTTAAAAAAAATATTTTGAAGGCTAATATACTTAGGTACACTTAATTAATGACTGTGGCAGCAACAAATAAAGAAATTCAACCAAGAAAAGAAAGACAAAACCTAAGCCATGAAAACATGTGGATAAATTTTAAACACATATTGCTATGTAAAAGAAGCTATTCTGAGAGCTTACATAGTATATGATTTCAATTACATGATATTCTGGAGAAAGCAAAACTGCAGAGACAGTAAAAAGATCAGTGGTTTCCACAGGGGAAAGGGGGGTAAACGGTTAATAAATAGATAAATCACAGGAGATTTTTATGATAGCACAACTATTCTGTATGATACTTTAATTATGTATATATGACATTATACATA
>NW_027527953.1:257379-259015 GCF_008692635.1 Crocuta crocuta
GGGGAGAGGGGAAGGGGGGTGATGGGCATGGAGGAGGGCACTTGTGGGGATGAGCACTGGGTGTTATATGGAAACCAACTTGACAATAAACTATTAAAAATTGATATGCAAGTAGGAACAAGTACAGCTGGTGCCCAGGTGTTGATTTCCATTCTCCAAGACTTTTGGAGAAATAACTGATTCTAGACTGTTATAGGAAATATACAAAACGAGTCTAGAGCATACTTTAGTGTCATAAAACAAGCAGATACTCAAAAGGGAAATGCCCACTTTGATGGAATTATCTCAGAGACATAGGAACCAACATAAACAGCTCCCAATGGCCAAAGTTGGAAGATATTTGAGTCATAAAATAAGTCATATTGGATTGTAAGCCAAAGTATAAAATAAATATCCTCAAATCCATGCTTCTTACATTAATATTGAGTATATAAATAAATGTGATAGAATAGATAAGTCTTCCATGGAGAAATCCAAATAATTTATGTAGCTAATCTTCCCTCAAGAAAGTGAAACATAACTCCCCACTTTTTAAGTATAGGCAAAGTGACTTCCTTCCAAAAAGTACAGTGTAGGAGAAAGGAAGAAAGAGTACTGTACATTGGGTGATTCTAACAAAGTACTTCAGCCAGATTATCAACATCAACAGTGTTAATAGTATGTACCCTTGCTTTGACACGTTGACTATGGCACTGCATCTCTGTGGGCTTCCCTGTAAGAGGACACAACCACAGTCTGATCATGAGGAAAAAAAGCAGACAAATTCCAACTGAGGGATAGTCTACAAAATGCCTGACCAATAGTCTTCAAAATTATCACAGTCATTAAAAACAAGCAAATTCCAAAAACTTGTCACAGCCAAGAGAATCCAAAGGGTACATGATGGCTAGACTTCATGTGGCATCCTGAAAAAGGTCCTGAAGCAGAGAAAGAGCGTTAGGCAAAGGATAAGGTAATCTGAATAAAGTATGGACCTTAGTTAATAATAATGTATTTATATATAATAGNGGGGTGCCTGGGTAGTTCAGTCAGTTGAGCATCCAACTCTTGATTTTGGCTCAGGCCATGATCCTGGAATCATGAGATCAAGCCCTGCATCGAGCTCCACTAAGCACAGAGCCTGCTTAAGATTCTTTTTCTCTCCTCCACCCGTTTCCCCCACTTGCACACATACAAGCTCTCTGTCTGTCTCTCTAAAATAAAAAAATAAATAAAAAATAAACTTTTAAATATAGTCTATTTGATAATGTGAAGATTAAATTTAGACATATTTTTCCATAATCTACTGAATTTTAAGTATAAAGCAGCTGTCTTCATATATATCCCAGCACAGTAAAAAGTCATCTACAAGGACAAAAATTCAGGCTGGTTTCAGAACTTTATAGACACATCTGGTGTCAAAGTAAAGCTGCAGTAGAATAGGAAGGTGGAGTGTAAAGATGTATGACTCAAGAATCTTATACCTATCCAAGTCAGTGTTCTAGTATAAGATGTTTGATAAAAGATACTGTGAACATAAAAAGGACTGTAAATTCATTTATACACAAGTATGTTTTGAAATATTTTCTTGAACTAGTCAAGGATCAAAGAAGTTCAGATCTTGCAAATGTGGAGACTGGGATATGAAAGTACCTGC
>NW_027527953.1:259113-259351 GCF_008692635.1 Crocuta crocuta
GAAGAAAATAATTATAGAATTAAACATAAAGATTTGTGGGTATTATTATTAAGAAACAGGACCTAAAGTTATAGTGATTGGAAATGTAAATGTGTGATGCATCAAAAAAATTTAAGAGATTGAGGAGGAAAAGATAGATGAACTTTGAAACTGTAATTTCCCTCACGTGTTACAGCTAAAGGTTAGCTTTCTGAGGACAGGTATTTTAGTTTTTTTTTTTTTTTCCACCAATACATAA
>NW_027527953.1:259791-261427 GCF_008692635.1 Crocuta crocuta
TACCTAAACAGTACTTAAAATAGTGCCTGCTATATAGTAGGCACTCAATAAATTTTTATTGAATGAATAACAGAATCTCAATAAATACCATCTAAAGCTGACAAATCAATAACTAGAAATTGACAGGTATTTCAGTTTTCAAGGATATAGTCCTTTCAAATGAATAGAAGTTTGCAAAAAATCAAATACACACAAATGTTATGTAAAAGAAAGTTCAGAAATTATATTACTAGCAAAGTTGAGTTTTAACAGCATTTCCCATGATGTACAGAGTATATACCATAATAAATTCTAGCATGCATCTTTATCATTGAAATAAGTTAGCATTAAAATACATTTAAAAAATCTGAAATAGAAATAATCACTGCTGCTCACTGCTCTCCATTCCAGGTAATTCCCTTTTTTATTTCCTCAACCTCAGCAAGATGTAATTGACATATAACATTGTGTAAGTTTAAGGTGTACAGTATCATTTGATGCACTTGAAGACTGCAATATATTTACCGCCACAAGGTTCCCTAAGATCTTCATCACGTCATATAATTACCATTTCTTTTTGCGGGTGAGAACATATAAGATCTACTTTCTTAGTAACTTTGAGGTTTATGGTTCAATACTGTTATCTATAACCACAGTGTTGTACATTAGAGTCCCAAAATGTACTTATCTTTTAACTGGAAGATTGTACTCTAACCAGCATCTCCCTATTACCCTGACCCCTTGCCCCTGGTAACCCCCATCTTCCTTTTTGTTTGTACAAATTCAGCTCTCATAGATTTCACACATAAGAGAAATCATACAATGTCTTTCTAACTTACTTTACTTAACATTAAGTTCTCCAGGATCATTCATGTTGTCACAAAAGTAAGATTTCCTTCTTTCTCATGTCTGAATAATATTTCATAGTGTAAATGTGTGTGTGTATGTGTGTATACCATATATATGTGTTTGTATGTGTATGTATACCACATTTCATTTATCCATTCATTGATTGAGGGTCACTTAGCTTGTTTCTGTATCTTGGCAATTCTGAATGATGTTGCAATAAATGTGGGAATGCAGATATCTCTTCAATATCCTATTTTCATTTCCTTTGGATATGTACCCAGAAGTGGGATTGCTGCATCATCTCATAGTTCTATTTTTAATTTTTTAGTAAGCATCATTTTGTTTTCCATAATGGCTGTGTCAAATCACATTACTACTAACAGTGCATAAAATTTCCCGTTTCTCCACCTCTTATGCATTCCCTATTAGCTCTTGTCTTTGTGATGACAGTTTTTCTGACTGGTGTGAGATGATACTGTGGTTTTGATTTGCATTTCCTTGATGATTAATAATGTTGGCATCTTTCCATGTATCTATTCCAGGTCATGCCCATCTCTTTAATGCATATAGCCAAAATTACTAAATAAATGACTTCTTGTGAAACTTTAATAAATACAAAATATGAATACTGTATGAACTTTTCCAAGACCAAAAGCTAGAAAAATTTTAAATATAATTTACAAAATCATATTAATGCTTACAACAACCTCTTACAAAAGGGTACCCAAAAAACCTATAAACTTCTCTCTATATATAATTTTGATGCAAATATCTTAAATATAACATTAGCAAAGAGAATCAAGCAGTT
>NW_027527953.1:261493-275731 GCF_008692635.1 Crocuta crocuta
TGATTTCCTAGAAGCTTTTCCATTAAAATCAGAAACAAGAAGTCTGTTTTCTAGCACTGTCCAATTTGATAGGTTTTAGAAATACTAGCCAATGTAATTAGACTAAAATAAATCATTTTGGCAAATGAACAGTGAAAAAAATTATTATTTATAAATGATAGGATTGTATGTTTTGAAAATGCAAGAAAATCAACTGAAAAATTCTTAGAAGCAAAATTATTCAGGAAGGTGACTGCTTAGGAAATTAATTCATAAAAGTCAATTATTTTTTCTATAAATGAAAACGAGTTTCAGGGGCACCTGGGTGGCTCAGTCGGTTAAGCATCTGACTTAGGCTCAGGTCATGATCTCACGGTTCGTGGGTTCAAGCCCTGCGTCAGGCTCTGTGCTGACAGCTAGCTCACAGCCTGGAGCCTGTTTCAGATTCTATATCTCCCTCTCTCTTTCTGACCCTCCCCTGCTCAAGCTGTCTCTCTCTCAGAAATTTAAAAATAAAAACAAAAACCATTAAAAAAAAAAGATGAGGACCTTGTCTTATTAAAAAAAAAAAAACTGGTTTCAAAAGATTATGAAAGGAGCATCTTATTTACAATAGCACATCAACTGAGTCTATGTGTATATTTAACATGGAATGTCCATGACTGATAAGAAAATGTATAAAACCTCTATTACATTACATGGAAAAGCTACTTTGTTATTATCTGAGAAGATATTCTCTTCCAAATATTTAGTCTCTTTAATTTAGTTATTAAATCAAATATGATTCTATTGTCATATTGGTAAGATTTTTATGTTTTTATTGTCTTTTAGTCATGATAAAATGAGTCTAAAATTATCTTAAATATGTGAAAATAACAAGGAAATTACAAGAGGAATAATGAGGCAAGACTAAGTCTATTATATATCAGTTAGGTAATAGTCAATAGAAGAGAATTGATCAAGTAATAGAGAAGAGTAAAGAAGTCAGAAACAAGTTCATAGGGATTCAGTATATTCTAAATACGGAGGAATAAAATGGATTAGTCAGTAGATTTTGTTGAGACAATTGACTAGCTCTTTTGGAAAAATTAAAAAGCTTGCATTTTTGTCTCAAACTTTATAGTGAGATAATTTCCATTTTGACAAATAATAATAATAATCCCCTAAAAGAAAACAGGATTCCATATGATTCCAAAAATTATTTTTTATTATCTCAGATATGACTTTTAAAAACAAGGCATGGAAACTATAAATCCAAAAAAGAAAAGCTCAGTACTTTTTATATATCAAGACTACAATAATGCTATAAAGTCAGAAGATGGAAAATAAACTGATTAAAAATATTTACCGTATTTTGATAAGTAATTCATTTCAGTAATAGAGCAAAGGATCATATAAATAAATGAGAAAATATGAAGCAGCAATAAAAAATGAACAGAGTATATGAATGAAAGGACAAAAGAAATGGATATGAGATGTTCACCCTTACAATTCAGAATTATATTAAAATTGGCAAATATGTATGAAGTCTGACAGTACCCCATTTCTTGGTATTTAAGAGTGGGCCCAATAAACATCACTTCTCAATCCTCTGTAATTTCTGTACAAATTGAGAAATAAGACTAAAAGACTAAGGCAGAGTTAAACAGTTATTTGACTTACCATNCTGCTGTTGTGTTCTCTATGTGCAGCCTAACCAGAAGAGAAAGGGAAATTGAACGGACCAGACCAAGCATGGCCAATTAATTCCTCCCAAAGTTAATAACATGTAAGTCGTTCCAAGTCCGTAAGGAGACGAAGAAAAGGCAAACCTGTGGTATGAATTACTTTCCCTCCACATAGAAGAAAGTATCAGTGCTGGAAGAAACATGGTCCTTAATTAGACTTTGACCTTTGTAATTTTAACTCATTAACCTTAGCCATCAAATCTATGTTTACCCCGTGGTTTGGCTGTTTATCTCAGTGGAAGAAATTGACAGTCTTTCAAGATAGTCCTCTTCCCACCTTTCCAATGCTAACTCTCCCATACCAATCACTCATATTTTGGTATCTTTCTGAGACTGCTGTCAGTCAGCATAGATTTTATCTCCAAAAAAGTTCTGAAATAAATCAGAAGCCAGGCCACAATTGATGCCTTATTCTATTTTCCACCCGAAGTTATGTCCAGCCATTATGTGGAACATAATCCTCTCAGAGGTTCTGCACTTTGAATAAAAGGCATTATTAAAATACTCTAACAATAAAATGCCACCCATAAGATCACCCATATTTGAATATGTTGCCCCATTATCAAATTCCCAGGGAGAAATAAAAGTTTAAGAATTAATTCTCCTAGAAAGTTAATGTCCAAAGATATTAAGACCCCAGATTAAATTAATTTGCTCTTGCTAGTTAAAAGTCCAAATTAAAATTTTCTCATTTCTTACCCTCTAAATCTGAGACATAGAGCTCATAAATACCTGGATAGAGTCAGCGTTATTTTGGCAGCTTCACCCTGGTCGCTCGGTGGAATGGGTGTAGTTCCTTCAGATCCTCGGCACTTTCATTGCCAAGTCTTTCATGAGCCTTGATTTTTAAATAATTCAAAGAGTTCACAGGACACACAATTATCATAATGCCGGCCACTAACATGCCAAATTAAATATTTTTAAAAGGCCATTCTACTAGCCGTGATGCCAAGCAAAATCATGTTCCTTGACTGTAGTACTTAATTGTGTAGAACTTATAGCGAAGACTCAGTATTGTCTAGTGAAGAAGGATAGAAAAAAACATTCCTGATTTTAGCTTCACTAACACATTCATTGGAGGCCAATTGTCCCAAATCTACAACCTATAGACTTGAACTTAAGTGGGAGAAATCGTCATACAAAAAGCAAATTTTGGCACAATCTAAAATACTTAGCTTCTATTTGGGGTAGGGTAATCCACTTCTGCAAGTTGGCACCTCTCTTAGAAGCGTTTGAGATATACTGCCTTTATTCCAGGGTTTTATTATGCAAATTTTTATATAGCGAAGATGAAAGAATTTTATAATGAACATCCATATAACCACCATCTAGATTCTACCATTAACACTTCACTATACTTGATTTATAACATACCTATCCATTTATTCATTCCTCTATCCGTCCATCAATCCATTTATTTTTGTTGAATATCAAAGTATACTGCAGACATTACTATAGTACATAAGTGTGCAGTCATTAACAAGAATGATCAATATTTGTTTACAGTAATTTTTCTTTTGATTTAAAATGTACATGCAAGTAAAGACACAGATACTAAGAGTACAATCACTGAGTTTTGACAAGTACATTCATCTGTGTAAGTCACATCTCTGTGGAAGTATAGAATATTAATATCATCCCAGAAGATTTTCCTTTGCCTTTCTGAGTTTATCTCCATCACTACCACCCTAAGAGGAAACCTGTTCTAGAACATCACATAAATAGAACCACACAGTATATGTACTCTCTTGCCTCTCTCTTATTCAGCATAATGTTTTGAAAGCTAATGCATTTGTATAGCTGTTATTCATTCCATCTTACTGCCGCGTCAGCATCCCTTTGGCAACTTCAACCTGGCCTCTCAGTGGGATGGGTATATTTCCTTCATATGGATAACACAATTTGTTAATCCATTCTTTTTTTTATTAAAAAATTTTTAATGTTTTATTTATTTCTGAGAGAGAGAGAGAGAGAGCAAGCGAGAGCGAGCAGGGGAGGGTCAGAGATAGAGGGAGACACAGAATCTGAAGCAGGCTCCAGGCTCTGTGCTAGTTGTCCACACAGAGCCCAACTTGGGGCTCGAACCCACGAACTGTGAGATCATGACCTGAGCNTGAATAAAGCTGCTATGAACATTCATGGACAAGCGTTTTTTGTGAAATATATAATTATTTCTCTTGGAAAAAAAAATAAAAACCTAGGGTGGAATTGTTGGGTCCTAAGGTAAGGGTAGGTTAGTTTTATGAGAAACTGCCAAGATCCTTATACCATTTTATACTCCCACTCACAACATATGAGGGTTTCAGTTGCTTTGCAGCCTCACCAACATTTGGTGCTTTTAGTAATTTTATTTTTAGACTGTATGTGTATAGTGGTAATACATTGTGGCTTTAAATTGAATTTCCCTGAGGACAAACGATACTGAAGACTTTTCATTTACTTATTGGTCAATAGTATGTCTTATTTTGAGAAGTTCCTGCTCAAATATTTTGACCATTTTTATTAGGTTTTTGTCTTTTTATTATTGATATATAAAAGTTATTCAAATATCCTGGATAAAATTCTCTTACATGTTTTGAGATTATTTTTCACTGTTTGTTGTTTTCATATTCATTTGAACTGTGTCTTTTGNAGATTCTGTGTCTCCCTCTCTCTCTGAACCTCTCCTGTTCTCTCCCTCTCTTTCTCTCAGAAATAAATAACACATTAAAAAATTAAATGTTTATTTATTTTGAGAGAAAGAGTGAGAGAGAGAAAGAGAAAGAGAGAGAACATGAAAGGGGGAGGGGCAGAGAGCCAAAGAGGGAGAGAGAATCCCAGGCAGGCTCAGCACTGTCAGTACAAAGCCAGACATGGGGTTTTGATCCCATGAACCACGAACTGAGCCACCTGGGCACCCCTCAAAGCTTTATAATTTTTTATTTTATGTTTGTCTGTAATTAATGTTGAATTAATGAATGTGTGTGCCGTGATGTAGAGTTTATTATGCCCATTTTTCTCTGTCAATATACACTTAGTTCAGCTCATTTTGTTGAAAACATTTTCCTTTTTCCATTGGATTGCTTTGGCACTTTTGCTAAAAACCAAATGACCTTATATGTGTTGGTGTATGTCTAATATCTCTACTCTGTTCCATTAATCTATTCTCAAACACTATTCAAATAAAACAATCTATCTCTCAAACACCATTCAAATAAAACACTGTCTTCATTTGTCTAGATTTATACTCAACCTTGAAATCAGAAAATGTTATTCCTCCAACTTTGTTCTTTTTCAAGATTGTATTGGATAATCTGTGTCCTTATTTTTTCCATATACAATTTAGCATAACTTTGAAATCTGGGGGGAAGGGGATGGGAGGAAACTAGTATGCTGCTTGGATTTTGATTGAGATTGCATTGAATCTATTGATATTTTGGGGAAAAACTGACCTCTTAGTAAAATGGATTCTTTTAATCCATGAGCAAATATATCTATTTAGATTTTTCTTAAGTTCTTTAAGAAATGCCTTTTACTTTTAGTGTAGAAGGCTTGCTAAATTGACTTATTAGTTCTAGTAGTTGCTTTGTAGACCCCTTAGGTTTTTCTACACTAAAAAAAAAGTTGTTATCTTCTAATAAAGATAGATTTGTACTTTTGATTCTTAAAAAAATTTTTAAATGCATATTTATTTATTTTTGAGAGGAAGCACAAGCAGGGAAGGGGCATAAAGAGAGGGAGACACAGAACCCGAAGNGACTGAGCCACCCAGGCGCCCCTTTATATATTCTTGATATTATTTCTTCCTTAATATTTGATAGACTTTCTCAGAGAGGAGGAATTTCCTCTGCCTTTAAATCTCCTTCTAGACAGCCTGAGAGTCAAATTGACATGAGATAGATAATAGGAAAGTACCAAATTCAATTTTGTACCTACAAGGAATCCACATAGACATGAAATTCCAAAGACAGGTAAAACAAGATATGTCATCCTGAACTAAGGGCGTAGGAGTCTGGACTTCAAAGGGAAGGAATGCAATTCACAGGAAGATGAAAAAGAGTAAATATTTGTTTAACAAATGTTTGCTGGGCCACTCAGAAACAATGGGACATAGAAGACTGATCAAATAGGCCTTGCTAGGTTTCCGTGTACCATACCTCATTCATATCATAATGTAGTTATCTGTAATAATGGCTCTCTTCCTGGATCAGTACCTCTACCTAAATTCTTTTTAGGCAATTGAGGATGGAGGTGAAGAGCTTTTTCAGTGTCTGCGAATTTCGATTGCATTTTTATTTCTTTTTAGCTCAAAATAATCTTCATACCAAAGTGGCTCATCTTGGGGGCAGTCTATCCTTGGTCCTTACAACCTCATCAGTGAAGCCGTCTGTGCTTGCATATTTTGTTGTGGAAATTTTGATAATAAATTCATTTTATTGATGTAGGGCTGTTTAGACTTTATGTTTTATTGTGTATTAATCTTGGTAAATTGTATTCTTCTAGAAATTTATCTATATATCAAAGTTGTTAAATCCTTTTATCTATATATTGAAGTTGTTGAGTTCTCTACAACAAAATGATGTATAATATTCTCTTATAACCATTTTAATGTTTCTAGCATCTATACAGAAACATATTCTTTAATTCTTGGAATTAGTAATATGAGTTCTTGCTCTTATCTTCTTAGTGCTCTTATCTAGGGGTCTATTAATTTCGTGTCTCTTTTTCAAGACCAGCTTTTGGCTTAATCTGTGTGTCTGCCTATCTTTAACTTTATTTAGTTTTTGCTCATTATTATCATTTTCCTTTCACTTTCTCTTCTTTTTCCTAACTCTAGAAGGTGGAATCTTGAATCGTTTTGAGGTTTTAGACCTACCTTTTTTCTCGTGTAAACATTTAAAGTATAGATTTTCCTCTAAGCACTATTTTAGCTGTATTTTGTGAATTTTGTTATGTTGTTTCATTTTCATTATAATTCATTTTGAAATATTTTCCAATTTACCTCATCATTTCTTCTCTGAGCTGTGAATTATCTAGAAGTGTTTTAATTTTAAAAATATGTGGTATTTTTTAGGTATCTTATTGCTATTTATTCTTAATTTCATTTTATGTATGTTAGTCCCTTTAAATTTATTGAGATTACTGCTATGGTCCAGCACAGGGTCTATCACATTTTGGTAAATGCACCATAGCCCCTTGAAAATAATTATGTTCAGTACTTACTAGATGGTAGTGTACCATAAATATCAATTAGGTTACGGTAATATTGTTTGTCAGATTATCTATATTTTTACCGATTTTTACTAGTTCTACCATTCACTGAGAGGTAGGTGTTAAATCTCAATTGTTGTTATAGAATTGACTACTGTTTCCTTTATTTTGGCCAAATTTTGCTACATGTATTGTGAAGCTGTGTTATCAGTGATATGGGAAACAAAGACAAAAGAAAAGACAGAAAAATTACATTTCTGGGGATTCTGAGTGACTCAGTGGGTCTAAGCTTCTGGCTCTGGATTTCAGCTCAGGTCATGATCTCATGATCCCATGATCTCATGGGACTGAGCTCTACATCAGGCTCTACACTGACAGCATGGAGCCTGCTTGGGGAGAGATTCTCTCTCTCCCTCTCTCTGCCCCTTCCCCACTTGCACATTCTCTCTCTCCCTCTCAAAATAAATAAACATTTTTAAAAAATTAAGTTCCCTTACAAGTTACAGCCCATTGAGTCCTTGAAACAGGCAGAGCGACCTTCCTCTAGTAGCTCAGCTGCCTTGATGATGACAGTTTGTGAAGGGCAAAAGGCAATCATAGCTTGACCTTCCAGGATCCTGTAAGTCTACATTAACATATAAAATTCCTTTGGAAACTTCCTTTATCTCTACCCCAACCGCAGATATATGTTGGCAATCATACCCCAAGATTATGGCCCACTGATACACATCTGCAGGGCCTCATAACTGAGGGAGGTTTTACTTTTCTTAACAACAGCTAGCCCCTCAGAGTCCTGGAAACCTTGCTTCCACAATTCCTTAGAGATTTACTCTATTCCTAACCCCCTCCCAACCTGAAAGATATATAATCAGTGCAGCTCTTTCTGCCCGCGGGTCCCTGTACTTTAATAAAACCACCTTTTTGCACCAAAGACATGTCAAGAATTCGTTCTTGACCATCGGCTCCAAACCCCAACATTTTCCACATCAATCAGATGCATGCACTTAAATGCTATTTATATATCTCCCTGATGATTTGATCCTTCTATTGTTACAAAGCGGCTCACTTTTTAGCTCTTTATCTCTTTGTCTTGAAGATTTGTCTGATATTAATTTAGCTCCACCAGCGTGATGTTTACATTATAACCTTTTTAGGAAGTGTATAAATCTGCAAAGCTGACAGTCTTATTCACCAGATATTATTTGAGACTATTTTATTGCTTTTACAATTCATCATTCACATTTACATTTTTAGTCTGTATTTTTTTCACCGATTTGGACTCTTTCTTACAAAATAGTATGCACATGGTTTTATAAACAGGAATTTATAGCCCTAAGTCCCAGTGGTAACTTACCCTGTTGCTTGTTTAGTTCTCAAAAACCTGTCTTCTAGAGAAGTCTACCCCCCACCTTTGCATAGTTAATGAATCTAGATTCATGCTGTGACCACATGTTTGAGAGTGACTCTTGAGCCTGTGGACAGTCTACATGAATCTAAATTTGTCTCCTTCACCATTGCACTGAATGCAGCATACATAGGGATGCCTTTGAAGGTCGTAACAATTTTTACATGAAAACTCTAGAACTTTATAATGCCTGAGGAATTCAGCTGTCTTTGAATTTAAAAGCAATAAATTTTGTTCTATTGGTGACTAAAAGGCCTATATGTGGAAAGATTCTCCTTTCTTTATGTTTGAATCTTTGCCTCACTTGTACCCACTTACAGAGGCTTCAGTGACCCAGCCACACACCTGTGCTAAGGTCAGTACCTTTGTAGTGCAAGTTTAAGTAGTAGTCTGTATCCTAAATTCTTCACTATGTGGTTAAGTCTGTTTACTAAGTGTGAGATTTTTCAGAGGCCTACACCTTTGCTGACCCGGGTGTAGGTCATGTTTGCTTGCTAAGCCCCATATGGCCGTTGTTTTCCAAGGCCAGCCCCTGGCTGTGGCCCCTGTAGCCTCTTTCTTTGCTGAGGTCCAGAGTTCTAAAAATTTTCACCTACACCATTGATGAGATCTGAAACCCTGGGTTTGTGCCTTACTGAAGGCCTTATATATGCAGTGCCTCTAAAGAAACATTTGTCTAAGAAAAGAAGGCAGAAGCTATATTGCCTGCCTAGGTCAAAGCACAACATAGCCTAAGGGCACAGCAGTTAAAAGCTATTCTTCACAACTGTTACATTCTGCCATTTTGTGCCATACAGGCCACTCTCAACTTCAAGGTCAAAGATCCATGTGTCCTGCACTTAATATAATGCCACCAAACTTTAATGTCATCCATAAAGGGCACGTGATACACCTTACCCACCAGAAATTATTTTGTCCCCCCAGAGGTCTCTTTATCAATATTTCTGACTGAACCAAGTGGAAAGAAGACAAAAAATAAAGATAAGGATTAAAATATAACCTTTATTACTGAAAATTGATGTTGTAGAATGTGGCTTATAGCTCAGAGTAATGTTCCAAATATTATATTCCACTAGAATGTAAGAGCAAATGATTCTGATCAAGGAGTGGAATTTAGTATTAAAGATTATAGGGCTGGGGCACCTGGGTGGCTCAGTGGGTTGAACCTCTGTGGGTTGAACCTGACTTCAGCTCACGTCATGATCTCGAGGTTCATGAGTTCAAGCCCCATGTCGGGCTCACTGCTGTCTGCCTGTCAGCATGAAGGCCACTTCAGATCCTCTGTCCCCCTCTCTCTGCCCCTCCCCTGCTTGTGCTCTCCCAAAAATAAATAAATATAATTAAAATAAGATCATAGAGCTGGAGCAGTTTCTGATGTCCTAATACTGATATGCCAGTTGTAATAGACTGCCTCTGGAGGAAGAGAAAACATGTGCTCCTCATAGACAACTTATTCTCAAGTGACAAAAAGGAGAAAACTGTTGGTCCTAAGAATTTTCTCTTTCCAAAACTTACTAATCATATTAAATCATTCCTCATCCCCTAAGGCAAAATGAGTAAAGAAATGGAAAGAAGCCAGTAGTGTTATGCTAATAGATGTCTCTTCACATAAAAAGAAACATTAGGAATGAAGAAGAAGCATTTCCTCTTAATTCCAGATCCGAGGTATATTATTACAATGCAAAAGCAAACTATAACTGGGTCTTGGTCTTATTTGTTTAATAAAGAAAATGCATACAGCTAAACCATGTGGACATGAACAATGTCTTGGAAGATAGCAATTTTTTGAGAAGAAGAAAGGAGGTAAATGCATGCATGCATTTTAGAGTACTTTCTCCACATTTGACTAGGCAAGGAAAAAAAAGAGAAAAGTGTCTTGAGGGCAGCACTGTTCTTTGAGAATGAAGAAGATCGGCCTGGTTAGTGGAGAGGACAATATTAGTGCTAAGGAAGAAATTGAAGACATGAAAGGAAAAGGAAATTATTGTTGACTCCACCCATTTTCTTTTCTACCAATTTCACCTACTTGTCCATATGAATAATTCTCTGTAGTTTAGTTTCAGAAATAATTTGGAGTATTCATTTTTTCAAACAGGTATAAAAGAGTTAAGGAAGAGTGGAGAAGGAGGTGAGCATAAATCAAGCTCACACCGATTGTAGAAAATATTTGTCTTCCACTTTACTAAAAACAGAGGCTAAAAGTGTTGAAAACAGTGCAACAGGAGAACTTGAGGATAGCTGCGAAGTTGGAAGAACTCTGGGAAAATATTTTTATGATGCTTTCCTGCAAGCAGCTCTCTTTTTTCATAACTGAAACCACCCAGATTCTCTGTTGAAGCTGTTAGCTTATATTCGTGTGTGTGTATTTGTTGATTAGCTACTTAATCAAACTAATCAAATATGCTGCCTCTTCTCTCAGAATTTAGAATTAGAACACTGGGAGACTATTCCAGGTAGTTGTGGGAATCTGAGGGGAAAATAATGAAAATGAACCAAGAAAAGTCAAAAAGAAAGATCATGTGGCCTGAGAGGGAGCCAGAGACAGAAATATTGAAAGAGACAGAGAGAATTGGTACCATTGTACATGATGGCATCCACTTACCAACTGTGAGTCACTTTGAGTCCGGATATATTAATATTCATGACATCTTTGTACTTTTTCAATACTTTATCCCCCATGTGTTCAACTTAATATGAGTTATCTAAAAACCAAAAGAACTTGTTCAGAAAAGGAAATACCAAGAATGAATGACACAGTTGTTTAATGGTATAGAGGTTCTAGCTGAAATATTGGAAATGATGCATTTTCACTGGAGCCAATCGCCATGTGTTGTATAATATTCTCTGGCAATGATCAGAAGCCTAGAAGTAGTCAGAGAGAAACCAAACATGTAAACTAGGATGTCAGAAATAATTGATGAGGCAGATACTGTGTGAGGAAAAAGAAATTCACGTTGCTAGTAAGAGTGCACTATCCATGAGTGTTTAGGTAATATAGGAAGTTATGAAAAGTAGTAACAGAGGATTGTAGGTTTTGATGAAACGAAACACTAGGCTATTTAGGATGCAAGAGCAGGAGAAACTCAATGATAGAAGAATGTGATGGGGGAAATTTCAAAGTTAAATATTACAGAAGTGGAATAGTTCTGAGTGATGGTAATTTCTAGGGAATATCATTGTGAATAAATTACATAAATGATGCAGGCAATCCAAGTCTAGGGACCCAGAGAGTATCCTGCAGGACGAGCCANGAGGTAAAAGAAGAGAGAGACAGAGAGAGAGAGAGAGAGTGCAAGTACAGAGTGCCTGAGAGATTCAGAAAGGGGATGGTGTCTTTTCTCAAGGCCTGGGGTTTTTATTAAGAATTATGGTCTGGTGTACTTGTCTTCTCAGGCATCCAGGAACAGGTTAAAACAAAGACAAAGATCCAGGTGTGTTATTCCTTGGAGCCAGAGGGTCTTGGCATTGAGATGTCTAGTGCCGGTGGTCTGAAATACACATATGATAGCTTCATCTGGTCATTCTCATCTGGATATTATCTATTCTATTCCTTAGATAGTATCTATTCGAAAGAAATACAAGGAGGACATACACTATCTGCATTATGAGGCATACATAAAGTGGAAGTACAGGTCCTAGCAAGAATAGAAGCAGGAAAAGGAGCAAAAGCAGATTTTTATGGAGTCCTTCAGTTTCTCCATCTCAGAAATAGAATGTGGAAGAGGATCAAGGAAGCATAAGGGAGTCATGGATATGCCATCTATTTTTTAGCCGAAATATCATAGGATTACTATGATGATGAAAAAAAAAAATGGATGCCAGCATTTTCAGAGATTGTAGATGAGTGACTTGAAAATGAAAGCAGATAGGAAATATGTAGTTTTATAAGCTTCAACTGAGTATGGGGTATCAAGCAAAGGTGATGAAACCGTATCTGAAAGATAGTAAAGGGAAATCAGAGGTATTCCAACCCATTTCCCTGGACCTAATATATGTCCGCTGTGGGAGAATAAGGAAATGTCAGTTGATAGTGCCATGGGGGAATCAGCGTCCATGAAGGAGAATCTGGTTCCAGTTAAGTAAAAAAAGAAAAAAAGGATTAATAGAGAAAGTGGTCAAGAAAAAGTTGAATATATAAACATACCTCTTTAAAACTGAGTTAGGTTAGAGGTTGGGGGCATGACATTATGTTGTTAGTGTAGTCTGAAGTATTATATGTACCCTAAATTACATTTATTTGGAAGAACATATTCTTCCACTAAATCAGAGGCTTTTCTCTTCAAATTAGTCCAATTTATTGAGACCCCAGGGCACTGCTCTTTACTGTCATTCATGTAGCCATGCAGTATAAAGCAACAAATTAAATTGGCTCGAGTTAGATTCCAATTTTTCACCAACAGATTTGGAAATAAGAAATTCATCCAACTCTAATTAAAACTCATTCAGATCACATGGCTTCAACATGCATTGGAATGATACATTCTTAAGTCCTATTAATCACCCNTTAGGCACTTTGGAGATAATTTGCAAAATGTACAATTTGGATCCAATTTTCTTCTGTTTCTTTAAAAACGGTAATAGAAGCAAAAATATTGTTTTAAATAAACCTCAGGTTTATGCTAACGTACAGTCATTAGAATTATTCTTTTTCTTGTCGAATGACATAAGGTAAAAGACCATTGAATTTCACGCCAGGATGTATAAATTTTGTTCCCAGCCTTATCTTCTTTGTGCTAGTCCCTTTACCTATACAGAGTTTAGTTCTTTCATCTCTCCAATGTAGAAGGTAATGTGAATAATCTTTAAAGGATTTTCCAGCTTGAAATTGTGTTGGCATGTCTCTTCTTTTTGCTCAAATATAAGGGAAAATGTAGAAGCAGACATTAGATTAGTCATGGTTCTCCAGAGAAACAGATTCAATGTTCTTTGTATGTATTCATGTAAAATACTATAATAATTCATATATTATACTGTATACCATATATAAAATATTATATGTGTAATTTATATGTTACATATGTTTTACATATTATAATTTGCTATACATATACGGACAGTCCCCACCTTATGATTTTGTTACTTTACAATGGCATGAAAGTAATAGGCATTCATTAGAAACCAAACTTCAGGGATGCCTGGGTGGCTCAGTCGGTTGAGCATCCAACTTGAGCTCTAGTCATGATCTCATAATGTGTGAGTTGGAGGCCCGCACTGGGCTCACTGCTTTCAGCATGGAGCCTGCTTTAGATCCTCTGTCCCCTTTTCTCTCTCTGTCCCTCTCTCACTCATGCTCTTTCCCTCAAAAATAAATAAAAAACATAAAAAAAGAAACCATACTTCAAATTTTGAATTTTGATCTTTTCCTGGTTTAGTCATATATGGTATGATACTCTCTCATAGCACTGGGTATGCAACTGATACACTTATAGCCATTCTGTACCCATACAACCATTGTTTTTCACTTTTAGCATGATATTAAATAAATTACATGAGATATTCAATGCTTTATTTTAAAATAAGCTTTGTGTTAGATGATTTTGCCCAACTATAGTCCGATGAAAGTGAGTACATTTAAGGTAGGCTAGGATAAGTTACGATGTTTGATACATTAGGTATATTTTTTAAGTTTATTTATTTATTTTGAGAGAGAGAGAGAGCATGGGAGGGCAGAGACAGTGGGAGAGAGAGAGAATACCAAGCAGGCTCCGTGCTATCAGTACAGAGCCCAATGTGGAGCTTGAACCCACGAACTGTGAGATCATGCCTGAGCCAAAATCAAGAGTTGGATGCTTAACTGACTGAGCCATCCAAGCACCCCAGTTAGATGTTTCTTTTTTATTGGGACATAATTCTATCATAAGTTGAGAAATATCTGTGTGTGTGTGTGTGTGTGTGTGTGTGTGTGTGTGTGTATACTGTGGTTTTTTGTAAGGAACT
>NW_027527953.1:276185-282476 GCF_008692635.1 Crocuta crocuta
TAAGGAACTGTCTCATGAGACTCTAGAGGCTGCAAAGAGTCCCACGATCTGCTGTCTGAAAACCAGAGACCCAGGAAAGTGGGTGCTATAAATTCCAGTCTGAGTCCTAAATCCCAAGAACCATAATTAGTACCAATGATATTTAAGTCCTAGTGCAAGGGCAGAAAACCTATGTTAGCTCTGCAGTCAGCCAGAGAGATAATCTAACCTTCCTCTGCCTTCTTTTTCTATTCATTCCCTCCATGGATTAGATAATGCCCACTGCACTCAGGAAGGCAGTGCGCTTTACTCAGTCCACCAATTCAAATATAGTAATTGCTTCCAAAAACACCTGACAAACAGACCCAGAAATAGTGTTTAATCAGATATGTGAGTATCCTCTGGCAAAATCAAATTGACAGAAGAAATTAGCCATCACAATTCCACTCCTGTCAACTTGGCATTAATGCATACCTCCTTAATCCGTACTTAATCTCCAAAGAAAGACAAAATCAAGGTCATTGTTGCAACATGATACAGCTATCCTGCGTACAACCGAAAACACACTAACCTCTTCTAAAACAGGAGGTAAAGTCCTCGAGTGATGTTTCCTCTTCTCTTTGATGTCCATAACTTAAATACTGTGATGTAAAATTAACAATACTTAAATACTGTGATATAGTGTCAATAATACATCTTATGGTACATGATGAGAGAATAAGCAAAAAACAAAGATATTTAATATACACATACATAGATAAAATATTTTTAAATGTAAAATATGTAACAAAATAAAATAAGGAGGAAATACTCATTGCATTTGTAGTCCTTGCTTCTGTAACTGGTCACGTGGTTATAGCTGGTATTTATAACTACTTTTTTCTACTACCCATTCTGTGTTTCCTTTGTTTTCAGGAAGTACCTTATCTCATTGTAGTTCTTTACACGGTGGAGTGATCCAAACTCTCATTCCTGAAGGGCCTGGGACATGAGTGGTCCTGGTTGGACTGAGTTGTAGTTTTCCATTGATTTTAATCACAGGGCATGATAATACTAAGAGACACCTGAAGGGATCTTCCATATTCCAGACATACTCTTACCTCCTTTGTGCAGTAGCAATCTGATTTCCCCTTAGTAGGCAGGATCACTTACCCCAGCCAGCACTGTCACTCACCTGTTGATCCAGAGGCATGAAGAGCCCAAAGTGGTTGGGCAGTAGTCTTACCTTCCAGTTGAACAGAGTCATTGTTGAGTTTTCTGGTAGAAGTATTAAGACCTCAAGGTCAGCAAAACATAAGGTCGTGACAAGAAGGAAAAATTCTTCCTCTACTGTTCAAGATTTTCCAGCTGGACAAAGAACCTAATTTAGGTGAGATGGATTAACAGGAGAAAAAAAATCCGAAGTTTGATGATGTGTGCACAGAGTCCCAATAATGAAATTGAGAACCAAAGAAATGACCAAGGCAGGCAGTTTTTAGACAAAGAGACCATATTATCTGTAAGGAACTAACAGGACAAAGAAAATTTAACTTTGGGAGTTTCAATTAGGAATGAATTTCTAAATACCTTAGAATTTGGGCTACGATAATAAATAGTAAACATAACAAGGCTTGTTTATATAGTATTCTCAGCTTTAACTTTCCTATATCTCTGGTGATAAGGATGTCTCTTTACCTCCTGGTGCATGTAGGACACCTTTTACATGGGAGATTTATTTCTTGCTTTCATGGGGGCAGAGGAGGGACTGAGTTTCCTTCTTGTACAGACTATCTCTTAAGTAACTTTTATTTAAAATAACTAACATGCCATGGGGCTCCTGTGTGGCTCAGTCGGTTAGGCGTCTGACTCTTGATTTCAGCTCAGATCATGCTCGCATGGTGTGTGAGTTTGAGCCCTGCATCAGCTCTACGCTAATACTGAGGAGCTTGATTGGGATTCTCTCTCTCTCTCTCTCTCTGCCTTTCCCCAACTTCTGTGTGTGTGCATGCTCCCTCTCTCTCTCTCAAAAATAAACTTAAAATAATCAACATGCCAAAGTGGCACATTTCGGGGTGGCCTGCCCTTGGCCCTTATAGTTGCAAAAACAGGAAGCAAATATTTTGCTAGCAGGTCCCAAGAGGTAATAGTGAGTGATGCCCCTCCATTTCTAACCCTTGATTCCTAGACCCATGAATCCTATCAGAGAAGCAGCACCACATATTGTCCTTGCATTCCGAGCATATACAGCCTTCTGGAAAATTTCGCCCTCGGCTTCCACTGTATTGCCCCCTAGCTGACACTAGATCTGAGTCTACGGAAGGCCATTCTACAGTTCTGTCAAGCCAGCTGATGGTGGGAAACAGGGCAAGACTAGTGAATTTTATGAGGATGGGCCCACTGCCACACTTTTGCTATGAAGTGAGTTCTTTCACTCGAAGCAGTGCTGTACAGACTACCATGATAATGCAGAAGGCGTTCTGTAAGTTCGTGGATGGTAGCTTTGTCATGGAAGAAAGGCAAATCTATATCCAGAGCAGGTGTCTATTCCAGTAAGAACAAAATACCACCACTTCCAAGATGGAAGCAGGGCAGTATAATCAGCCCTCCCCTAGGTAGCTGGCTGATCTCTCTTGGGGATGGCACCGGATCAGGAACTCGGTGTTAGTGTCTTCTGCAGGCAGATGGGGCACTCAGTGGTGGCCATAGCCAGGTTAGCCTTGGTGGATGAAGGTGCATGTTGATGAGCTTCCTCATCATAACCTTCATCCCTGGATAACCTTCATCTCTCCCACCACAGACACTTTGTTCATAAGGCCACTGGACAATGACGGGGGTGACTGGGGAAAGAGGCTGACTGGCATGTATAGAATAGGTCATCCTATCCATTTGATGATGAAAATTCTCCTCTGCTGACGTCACGCTTTGGCCAGCATTCACACTGGAAACAAATATCATCATGATTTTTTGCCCATTCAGAGAGGTCTCTCCACATAGCTCTTTCCCAGATTTCTTTGTCATCAATTTTCCGATCATGTTCCTTCTAAGTCCCTAAGCACTCAGCAAAACCACTGGCCACAGCACGTGTCTGGTCATTTCTTCTTACAAGCAAAGTATAAAGCAAGGTGCCCTGTTCCACGTTCTGCCTACTTGAGAGGATTTAGCTTCCCCATGGTCCCCTAGGGCTGCAATCACAGAGCTCTCCGAGTATGCCAGAGCTCCCCTCACATACTCATCTCTCACATATGTCCTCCAGACCCTCCCTGTGTGGGTGAAAAAGTCTCAAATGACAAATCCACGCTAAATTTCAATAGTCCTAGGCCTTTGAATCCCTTCCTTGAGATTATAATGCACATTTATCCCCTTAGACTGGTGGAAAGGCCAGTGAGACTGAGGGGTAGAGAGGTTGATAACACGAGAGGTGGAAACGCTGCTTCTGCTGTGAGCAGGGAGATCTCTTCCACTTGCATTAGAATTTAGGGGTTCAGTGCACATGTCCCCATCTCAATTTACAGGATCTTGTTCTTTTTCAATCAATGCCCGCACTTTAACAATAGACACTCAGAGAGGCTGGGAGTTCAGCTTAAGTTGTAATTTGGCTGGTTCCTTTATGAGGTTCCGNCTTCAGGGCAAAGGGAGACGCCCTCAGGTCATTTATGTGATACTTGAATTGGGAATTTGAATCCCTGAGCTCATCCTTTTCTTTCACCACTTTGTCCAGTGACATTAGGGGCAACTTGCCAATCTCATTATATTTGTATAATTTTTCAGCTATGTTTAAAAGTATTATATACACATTCAGTCACTCAGCTCCTTGCTTCCTGTAAGTGGCTGATTAGCAACATCCAGCGCAGTTATTTTGCATATCTCTGTTGCCAGATCATGCCATGGACCATCAGTGCTCTCTTTACTATTGGCAATAAAACCANGTGTGTGTGTGTGTGTATAAAATCTATTAAAAATATACTTATGTATATAAAATATATACATATACATACATATATATGCACATATATGTAATATTTACAATACACAATATAATATATGAAATGAGATTTATTATGAGGAATTGTCTCATGTGATTGCAGAGGCTNGGTCATACAGTTGGCAGGGGGAGGGAAAGATTGAGAGAGAGAGAGAAAGAGCTACTTCAACCTTCCTCAGTCTTTTTGTTCTATTCAGGCCCTTAATGGATTGGATGATGCGAACCCACGTACAGGAGGGAATCTATTTTACCCAGTCCACCAATTTAACTGTTAATGCCTTCCATCTGGAAACAAGCTCACAGATACACCCTAAAATAATATTTAACCAGATTTGTGGCCATCCCTTGGCCTAGTCAAGTTGACCCATAAAATTAACCATCATAGCCATGCACAAATACCTCAGAAAAATTATTCTTAAATAATTACTCTTAATCTTTTATTTTAATGAAAGAATTACTCCTAGAATTACTTGTAATCCTTTATTTTGAAAACATTTTTGTTTTTAAGTGAAAAGGACTATCAGTTCCAAAAACTCTTACACTTTGATCACGTGAGGCCGTATCTATGGATAAAAATGGAATTTGTGATTTGAATTGTGTTATTTTGCCTAAGTGTGTGATTTCATGAGGTATGACCTTTGTCATATTTCTGGAAATGTAGTCCACACTCAGAAATCTTGTAATAAAATATGTTTGAAACAAATTGTAATAAAATGCATTTTTTTGTATGACCAAAATGTAAGAACCCTCTATCGGTATTTCAGTCACAAAATAGCGATACTTGGTATTAAGGCTCTGTAGGCAGGAGAGGGGCTTCTAAATCCTCACACAAACATGAAATGCTGTTTGGTCTACATTTAGCGTTCTTCATATCTTCCAGAAGTTTCTCGTCTTTAAAAACTAGTGAGTTATATAGCAGATTGAAAACTGCTTCACAGATACCTAGTGATTTCTTGTAAGTGTCTCGTCCACTTATTCATTTATTCTTTCAAAAGAATTGCTTGAGAATCTGCAGTATGGTAGTGGACAAGGGGATGGCTGCTTTCACCAGATCAGGCCTGCTTCACTCTTTTATATTTCAGACTTCTGCAAAAGATTTCTGTGACCAAAAAACATGAAAATCACTGGTGTGGATAATAATAAAGTACCAAAGCTACCACTCCCTCATCTTGTCAACTAAAATTTCAATGCATTTACACACATTTTCAGTCTCTGGTGAAGTTACATGGCTTTGGATTCTTCTTGTACTACATCGTGTTGTGAAATTCTCAGTGTCTTCCAAAGTGAAATTGCTGTGGTTTCCCAATTGAGGAAATGATCCAAAGCGTGGGTAATGAATGCGTTTTGTCTCTGGTACTCAGGAAAGGTCACAAACCTGTGACGTTTCCTGTCTATTATCATGAACCTCACACTTCTTTCCAAATATCATAAATGGTAAAAAAGAGGATAGCTCCAAATAGCCTGCAGAGATGGCTAATTCTAATTAAATTTTATGTTGATATTTTGGTTTTCTGTAAAGCTCTGCTTTTGTATCTGAGCACAAGGCTGACTGCCCTGACTGGCTACTGAACAGTGTTGTTATATCATTAATGTCATTTCTTTTTATGGTAAGTTGACTAACAGTACTTACATGGTTATTTAAATATAAAGATGTCCCTTGCCTTCTCTAAATTTCTATTTTTTCATTTGTAAATTTGTGGCATCTTTATTTTTTTAATTGTTTATTTTTGAGAGAGAAAGAGAGAGACAGAGCATGCGTGGGAGAAAAGCACAGAGAGAGGGAGACTCAGAATCTGAAGCAGGCTCCAGGCTCTGAGCTGTCAGCAGAGCCCCACGTGGGGCTTGAACTCACGAGTGTTGAGATCATGACCTGAGCCAAAGTCGGACACCTAACTGACCGAGCCACCCAAGTGCCCCTTAAAATTTTTAAGGTATCTCTACACCCGATGTGGGGCTCAAACTACAACCCCGAAATCAAGAGTTCCATGCTCTACCCACTGAGCCATCCATGTACCCCTATTTGTGGCATCTTTGATTGAATTTTGGGAATGGTTGAATTCCATTTTGGCCAAAAGGATAAGATTTGAATAGACAAGGAGGGAAAATTCTGAGCTAGCAAGGAAGACAAAAGGTATTCAAAACATCTAAATCCATCAGTGAACTCCAAAAATAAACTGCCAGTTTCTTTCTTAGCTGTTGGTTAAAACTGATAGAAGTTCACTGTTTCTCCAGAGTACAGCAGCTAATTGTAGCTCAACCACTAAACCCCCTCCCCGAAAAAACAACCGGCTCTTCCAAACTGACCAAAATGTTTCCCTCATTTCAGTCTTGGTTTTTAAAATCCAGATCTG
>NW_027527953.1:282524-288796 GCF_008692635.1 Crocuta crocuta
TCCAAACTGACCAAAATGTTTCCCTCATTTCTCTCTTGGTTATCAAAATCCAGATCTGCTTTTTTCTCTTAACTATTAAGTCCAACAGAAGCAGCCACCTATAAGAACAGCATTCTCTGTTTTTATACATTTCATTTCATATAAAATAATGCTGCTGTGGATCTATGGACACATACACACACGCATACACACATATGCATCGCCCTGCCGGATCTACCGGGAGCAAAATACTAAAAATTATGGGAATTTGGAAGTTTGTAAGACTGGGATATATTTAGCGATTTTTTAAAAAATCTAAGTAAGCTCAAATGAAGATAGATGGGAATTTGGACGTTTGTAAGACTGGGATATATTTAGCGATTTTTTAAAAAATCTAAGTAAGCTCAAATGAAGATAGATAGATAGATAGATAGATAGATAGATAGATAGATNAAGTTAGCACAGACACACAGAATATTTACTTAGGTTAGAGTGCTAAGTAGCTTAAAGGGCTTGGGACTCAGCACTTCTTCAAACTGTGGGGCCTCTTCCCTACTTTCTAAGCGAGAGGATTGCATGTTCCTTACATCTCGGTTGTAAAGTTTCCCAAGTAGAGACCATGGGCCTGCCTCTGGGACTCAGTCCCCATCACTGGAGAAGATATACTATGTTTCTAATTGTCTTCTTTCTGAAATCAACAAACTTTTTCTTTTCTTTTTTTTTTTTAATGTTTTATTTATTTCTAGGAGAGAGAGAGAGAGAGAGAGACAGCATGAACAGGGGAGGGTCAGAGAGAGAGGGAGTCACAGACTGAAACAGGCTCCAGGCTCTGAGCTGGCAGTCAGCACAGAGCCCGACACGGGGCTCGAACCCACGAACTGCGAGATCATGACCTAAGCGAAAGTTGGACGCTTAACTGACTAAGCCACCCAGGCACCCCTCAACAAACTTTTTCTTAAAATACCAGATAGTAAATATTTTAAGCTCTGTGGGTTGTAAGACCTCTGTAACTACTATTCAACTTTACCGCTTGTTGCCCTAAGTCAGCCATAGACAATATGTAAACAAAGGAGTATGGCTGTGTTCTAATAAATGGCATTTGTGGGGGCCTAGGTGGCTCAGTTGGTTGAACATCCAACTCTTGATTTTGGCTCAGGTCATGATCCCAGGGTTGTGGGATCAAGCCCTGTATTGGGCTCTGTGCTGAGAACTCCATGGTTTTCAATTTCTCTCTCTGTTTCTCTCTTGCTCTGACTCTTTTCCTTCTTCTCTCCTCATTTTCTAATTATCTTACTCTCAACTCTGGTGCCTTATCTTTCTCATGCGCTATGACATGCTGCTTGTTCATTTGGACTAACTCGTTTCTCTCTCAAGTCTCTATGTTCCACCATCACCTTTCCTTTTTCACTCTGTAGTCTTCAAGTAGAGCTTAGTGAGCCAGTCGTCAAACCAGGGCAGTGTTCCTCTCACCCTAACCACACCTGAGGATGTCACAGTCAGAAGCCACATTCTCTTTAAATGATGCGGAGCGCCTGGCTCTTGGATTCCTAGCAATGCTCTGTATGGATGAAAGAAGGAACAGTAAGGAGGCCTAGGTTAGGGCCAGGGAGGTTTGATTTCTAGAGGGATGGCTGTGTTTCATCCCTCTGTCTTAGGCTGAGGGTCTTATCATTGTCTTCAGGGCCAGAATGGGAGTTACTTGACATTAGAGTGGCACAGCTAACTACCGTGTAGTGTGATACACTGACCAGTGCAAGGCCTGTGGCAGACTGTTACCATAGTCTATCTGTTCAATTCNATGAATCTTGACAGTTTCCTCCTCCCACAACTTTATTATGGTGGGCTTTTATAGGAACTTCGATTGAGTCTGTAGGAACTTAGCAGAGAGCAGAGCTCTAAGAAAATAAGACCCAGGACAGAACAACAAAATTGTCTAGGATGGCCTGGTAAAATTGTGGGAAGCTTTAGGCAGCCAGAGCTCAGAATGAGGACTCTGAGTGCCTGAAGGAATAGAATAAGTCAATAGATAATTCTCTATCACAGAATTGCCTGGGGTAGGTTATACAGTGATGTTTTAAATATGAGAAATAAGGAAAAAGGGTTGCTATGTGTGACTTCAGTTTGAAAACTGCTAATCAAGATTGGCTCATCTGTAGCCTAGCTATAGCTACACTATCTGTTAAATTGTAGAAGGCCAGTTGCAAACCTTCCTGTAATAATGTCCAATTATATACCAGGCCCCATGTCAAGTGCCCAAAACACAGAGATAAAAAGGCATACGCTTGGGAGCCACTCCTGGGTGGCTCAGTCGGCTAAATGTCCAACTTCAGCTCAGGTCATGATCTCATAGTTCGTGGTTTTGAGCCCCTCATTGGGCTTTCTGCTGATAACTCAGAGCCTGGAGCCTGCTTCAGATTCTGTATCTCCCTCTCTCTCTGACCCTCCCCTGCTTGCACTCTGTCTCTCAAAAATAAATGTTAAAAAAAAAATTTTAAAAGGCATACTCTCTCTCTGTAAGGAATTTGCCATTTACCTGTTTCTTTCCTAATAGACTATTAAAACAATGTACAGTATCCTATGTGAACACACAGAAGGGGTGCCTCCTCTTTTAATCAAGTAATGCTTCCTGGAATAAGCTATACTTGACATGCGATTTAAACAAATACTTCAGATTGAAGGAGTAGTGAGGTGACGTGGTCTAAGGCTGATACAAGCACGGTACACTCTCCGAACCAATAAAGTTCAGTGTGGCTGCAGAGGATAGTGAGGTGTGACCTTGCTCAAGTAGCGATGTGAGCAGGGTGTGCCAGAGATGGCAGCACTTGTGGGCTGACCAGTGACCCTGACTGATGCGCCTCACAAAACATTGAGTCCCACGGCCGCCCCAGAAACCTCACGGTATCCTCCATGGGATCGGCCACCTAGCCAAGTGGAAGCAATGAGTCAGTCTAATTTGGGCATAAATGTCCATGTGACCTCATTTGTGCCATTATGCTCATGAGGCCTGGGGACATCCAGTTTACATAAGGTTGATTTCCAGCCAGGGCATTAGGGCATTTGTGGGTTACACACAAAAAAATCCCTTACTGCCCTTTCCTATTTAGGTTTGAAGGTTAAAGTTACAAATAACTAATGAGAAAAAGGGATACCGAGAGTGTGGCTACCAGTTGAGGGAGGGGATCTGTCAAGCCCTCCAGCAAGGACAGTCCAGCTAAAGGCCTTTACGCAGAACTTGTATTGATACACAACGTAGTTGGGTGCTAAGGACCCCTGGAGCTCCCGGCTGCTAGCTGATAGTAACATCTTCTTCGAGCTTATGTCCACACACACGTGGAAGAGCCTCTTGCCTATAATTCAAATGTTCTGATTACTAGAGAATTTGGTGTCTCGTATTGCAAGTTTCAAAGAATAACGGATACTTGGCACTAAAATGAGATTAAATTTCTCCGTCCGTTTACCTAACTCCATTTTTGTTTTTCATTCAGTTGCTCCAGTGTGAGTTCTTCAGAACAGTTGTTTCATTTGAATCAGCTTGGAAAATACCCAGGTAAGGAGGCGGTTTTTGTCATCGTTGTCATTTGTTGTACAACTTCTCAGAGGCTTCACTGTGCCAATATGAATTCTGGATCTACAAGAGAGGTTTATTTTATACATCCTCTGTTCCCCACATGACTTTAAACCTTCTGTAAGGCCAGAGATTATGTCTGTTGCTCATTACTATATCCACATATCCATTGCCTTACCTGGCACCCAGTAGGCACTTTAAATATTTGTAAAATGAATGAATAACCATTTCAAAGGCTGATGTTCCAAGAAAAACGTTACTCAAATATATTAAGCAAATCTTTCTTTCAAAGACCAGCTGGCTAATTTTACCACATTTATTTTTTATATCCAACCTGTAAAGCATTTTGATAGAATCTATATCGGTAGCATCTACACTGATGCCAGAAAGTATCAAGATACCACATTGAGGCAACAGGAAATTTTCAGAGACAGTTACTAGGCGATAATCCTGCATCCTGACTAATTTTTATTCTGCTCCTAACACATTTTTTTGTTTTTGTTAACTGGACATAAGCTATGTAGTAAAAAAGTACTATATAATGATCAAAGAATGATTGTTTTCCAAAATCTCCCTGGGAATATTGGGGAAGTAAGTTTGGTTGGTTGTTGGTTTTCGATTTTAGTAGCTTCTCAAACAAAAATAGGATCTCTTGGGAATGGAGATATTTTATAAATAAATTGGATATGCATCCTGGATATCCATGCATTCTGGGTGACAGATGCTGAGTTCAGAAACCTTTTGTCACTTTTTATTGGGAGCACCATCTTGCAATGCACAATATGCTAATATGTCCTCCTATGATTAGAAGAATCACTGCCAGTTACTGATGTGAACAGACAGCAACTGCTAATCCCAAAGCTCAGTTGTTTAGATCATAAAAAAAAAACCCCTTAATTAAACCCCATAGCCAATTTATAATCACCCATGCAGAGGGCATTCCTAATAATTTTTGCTATAAGCATGCAGTAAAGTCCTTGGCATCTGTTCTTCTGTGGTGATTCAGTTTAGGAACTCTACCACCATGAGTGAAATGAGTGCACTGTACGGGGGGAGGGCGGGAGCAGGTAAAGGAAGGGATTCTTGCTTTTTTTTCTTCAGCTGTGAATCTCAAGCAGATCTTTGCACCATGTAAAGTGGTCTCTATGTTCTGCTGGTAAGGTTAATGAATTGAGTTCTCTTCTCTGAAAGTCTTCAAAGATTCAAATATTTGTGTCTGCTTGCCTGTTTCTTTAAATGATGCAGGCTAAGAGAAAGTAAAGTCATAGCAGTAAGAATTGAGAAGATGTTGCTATTTGTGCCATGCCTCAGACATTATAGCTGAATGTGGCCTGGAAGAATTTCCTGGCCTGTGAAGGATACATGGCTTTAACTGGGGTGCCAGTTCTGATGGTTTGTAGCTGCCTGAGAAAGAACGTTAGGCAAGATTCTGTCGTGGTCTTGAGGTAGTTGGGAAAGGTTGCCTTGATTAAAGTGCGTGTCATGGGGGGATTGCTAGTCTAATGATTCCAAATCTATGATCTTCTAGTTATTGCAAGTACTTCATATGGGGAAGCATATGCACTGAACCACATTAAATGTGAAACTTGTCAGAATTCTGGAACAGTATATGTCTCCGAAATAACATCAGCGCACTGATTAAGCGTTATTTCTTTTCCACGTCTAGGCTTACTGAAGGTAAATGCTCTACTACAAGAGCAATATGGTTGTGTGCATGTGGATAATGAATTATAAGCTATAACTGTATCTTTAATACTCCTTGGTATGCGGGACTCCCATTGGCCTCAGGCTATGCGAAGTAGGGTTCAAAAGGCTTCCTTGCATAGAAGTTTTCAAACTTTCTTACTCCTCTATTTGACTAATTCTGTGGAGCCCTGGGAGTCCATGAAAGTGTCTCCAGGGCTACTGCAGGGGCTTATAGGTATGGTTCCAGGCTCTTCACCCATGCCAATAGGTGTGCTTTCAAACTTAAATGAAAAACATCTGAGCACATTGCTGTTCTTTTAGCAGAAGAATTTGCTTAAAAGATGTATTTAGGGGCACCTGGGTGGCTTAGTCGGTTAAGCGTCCGACTTTCGCTTGGGTCATGATCTTGCGGTTCATGGGTTCGAGCCCCGCGTCGGGCTCTGTGCTGACTGCCAGCTCAGAGCCTGGAGCCTGTTTCAGTCTGTGACTCCCTCTCTCTCTGACCCTCCCCTGCTCACGCTGTCTCTCTCTCTCTCTCTCTCTCTCCTAGAAATAAAAAAGAAAAAAAAATAAAAAAAAATAAAAAGATGTATTTAAACCACTGATTTAGACTCCGGTTTGTTTTCTGATTATGTTTTGGGAATTATGTCCTAGAACCTTTCATGAAATTACTGTTATTTGTTTGTTTGTTTGTTTGTTTATAAATAAGCTTTACACCCAACGTGGGGCTTGAACTCACAACTCTCAGATTGAGCTGCATGCTCTACTGACAGAGTCAGTATGGTGCCCCATGAGATCACTATTTTAAATATTAATCTCTAAGAATACACTGAGTTACCAATTCCCAAATGATGTATCAAAACAGGCTTCCTATTTGGATAGCCTAATTGATCTTTTACTCTCTCCACTGAAGCTCTCCTTCTGAAAATGAGAATGGGCTACTTAGTATTGAGAGTGAAGGAAATGGTCTTGCTAAGGAAGAGTACCAGTCCCCTCAGTACCCAAATATAATACTGTGTATATTTAATTTCATTAGCCTTTC
>NW_027527953.1:288860-295724 GCF_008692635.1 Crocuta crocuta
TTTAACCATTAATTTGCTAGAATTCTTTTGTGTGAGTTTGGGAGAGGCTATGATTAAATTTTTAATAATTTCACAAGCCAAGCATGAAACAGTCATTATTTTAAAGTATAAATGATGCAAATTTACAACTAAATAAATTATATTAAAAACAAAGACAATAGGGGTGCCTGGCTGGCTCAGTCTGTAAAGCATGTGACTCTTGAGCTTGGGGTTGTGAGTTCAAGTCCCACGTTGGATATGGAGCCTACTTAAAAGAATAAAAATAATAACTTTAAAAAAAAACAAAGAAAATAAATACTCAAAATGCATAATTTCCCAATGATTCTGCAAAATTTTTACTGTTATCTATGCTCTTGAGATTATGTACACCTCTTGCATGTGTGTGGTGGAAATACCTATAATGGTGTGATGTTCTGTATCTCTTCCCAACCCCTCCTTCAGGTAGGTCATGTTCATTGCATGAAATCAGAAAGCAGCAAATGCTACAAATTATAGTTATCCTCTTCCTTAATTTGAAGTGATGTTTCTACTCTCCCTTTATCCAGACTTATCTGCTTTCTCTCCAGTTTCCACAGTGTATTTTTTTCTTTAATGAGACAAATCATCCTGTGCCAAGGAGTGAAAGAAAAATAGAGTCATCCTGTGTTATTTCTATTTGGATAGTTTTCTCCCAGTACAAACCACTGTTGAGTGTGTGTCTCTCTTCTCACCTAATGGGATTTTTTCATAGGGATAATAGGCTGCACTGACTGACCCCTCTAGAGCTATATGGTTCAGTTTGTGAAATGAATGACACGAAGAAATGGTTCACATCATGATGGTAACTGACTGAACTAACTAGATTTTCTCACCTGGAAGCTGAAATCTTGCAGTGGTTTGCCAGCTCACTCTTGATTTTAAACCCTGATCCCTTTAGGCATTCACTCTAGGGTAATTAATATCTGATTGGAAAATTGTTATCTGAAGTTATCAAGACAGCATCTTAAACATCTCTACTTGTTCAGAGAGTGCTTTGTGGTAACCAGACTATTTCCAGGAAGACCTATGGTAACATGGTGATCCTTAGTATTTCTCTAGTGCTATCGTGTCTGGTAGCGATTTCTAGGTGATATAAAGTAAGAATTCAGGGTAGATGATGCTACTTATGCATAGACATGTGCACTTCCCAGGTCAAGGTTGAGTCTAGGAGTCAGAATTGGTGACAGAAGTAATACTAAAAATACATGTAGTTCAGTGCAACGATTATTTCACTCTCAGCAAGTTAATCATGGTCCAGGGGTGTTTGCTAAGGCCTCCTTCAGATTTTGATACAGCAAAAATAAGCACAGCAAAATATGTTTTGCCCTCATGGGATTTTTATCAGTTTCTCTCTAATAGCTTTCTAGCTTGGTAGGTACTTATTAAGTCATCATTTTAAGGCAGGTGGCATTGCTATATATATAGTCAATGGAAATAACATCCTTGTATCTTCAGAAAATCAAGCTATTTGTTTGTTTGTAATCAACATTTTCCTCATCCTTATGGGTCCTTGTTTGGAGGGGATAGAGTGTTCATAATTATTGCTGCAATAACTTGCCAAATAAGCTTTCATAATTCAGTAGAAACATTAATAAATCATGATAGGAGAAGAATAATACTGATAGAATAAAGCCAAAACAGATGGTTAGATGCCCGTTAGTTCTTAGTTACTCAACAGTAACATGAAAATATTTGACTATAAGAACTCCAACTTCAGTCTGGAAATTGGAGGCGCATGTTCCTAAATGTCCAAATAAGAAAGGCCTTTAAAGTGATAGGAACTCATTACTTCGGTAGGTGGCTGATCACTCACTTTTTAGCCTCCTACTGAGAGGGCCATCAGTGCTTGTTTTTCCATGGTTTTGCAGGATGAGTTTCCTAATGTCAGACGGAATGTACAACGTAGATGTGTAAAGACACCAGTAAATGGCTGATTTCCCAATAAGTTTCATTCAAACTTGAAGTGCAAACATTGGCTCCTCACTTTCCTATCACAAATATATCCACATCATACTGAGTTTCTAGATGTAAGAGAGTTCCAGAGTGGTTCCCCTAGTCTCTTCTAAACAACTATTAGCTTTTCTTTCCTTTTTTAAAAGCATTTATTTATTTATTTATTGTGTGTGAGAGAGAGAGTGCACGTGAGCAGAAGAGGGTCAGGGAGAGAGGGTGAAGGAGAGAATCCCAAGCAGGTTCCATGTTGACATGTCAGTGGAGAGCCTGATGAGAGGCTCAAACCCACGAACTGTGAGATCATGACCTGAGCTGAAACCAAGAGTTGGTCGCTCAACCCTCTGAGCCACACAGGTGCCCCTAACTGTTTGCTTTTCAACTGCCCTGAATCTCATTGCCACATTTCTCCTGGTGACTCAGGAACACAATTCAGGAATACTCTACAAAATGTGGGACAATCCCAACCAATAAATCCTGTGTCCGCCATATGACTTTTGAATTTCCCCCTGGATATTCATGTAGCTAGCATAAAAGAAAAAACAAAGCTAGTAATAACAATCTGAATCTGGAGCACCTGGATGGCTCAGTTGGTGGAGTGTGTGACTCTTGCTGTCAGGGTTCTGAGTTTGAGCCTCATGTTGGATGTAGAGATCCCTTAAAAATAAAAACTTAAGGGGCACCTGGGTGGCTCAATTAGTTAAGGGTCCGACTTCAGCTCAGGTCATGATCTCATGGTTCGTGGGTTTGAGCCCCACATTGGGCTCTGTGCTGACAGCTAGCTCAGAGCCTAGAGCCTGCTTTGGGATCCTGTGTCTCTCTCTGACCCTCCCTTGCTCACGCTGTCTCTCTCTCTCAGAAATAATTTTTTTTAAAAAAAATTAAAAAATTAAAAACTTAAAAAAAATCTTGAATCTAGACTTCAAATGTTTTGCTTACAAACATAAGACATTTTTTCCACATGTTTAAAAGACACTGAATTTTTGAGGTATAAAACTACCAAGTAAATTAAGGGAAGACTGTACTTTCTTTTGTTCAGAAAGTTACAAACTTATTCATCACTCTGGAAAATGATATCACCATTAATAATGCCACATGTGGTATTTGAGTCATTAGTACAAGACACTTGGATCAGGCAGTATTTATAGCTGTCACATTCATGGTGATGTGTGACATTAGGTACAAGCATCTGATAACTTTGCCATAGCTTCTGGCATAGTTTTGTCCAAGTATATGTACACTGAAGTATGTATTATCTCATTATAAAATAGTTATCTTGTATTATTTTTATTACAGTTGAGGCAATATATTTATTTCAAAAATAAGTATGTAGTTAGGTTTAGGTTTTCTGGGAATTTAATTTCAGTATAGTGAGGGAGGGAACTATTGTGTGTTTGATGTTAAGAAGGAAAAAGAACATTCAGTCTTACAGGATTGAAAAATACTGGTATACATCAAACTCCAGACTGCACTACAAAACGCCAGAAAGGCAATTCAGTATGTGCCTGAATGGATGACATTTCACGGTGTGACATGTGTACCTCTATCATCACAGCCCGTATGTACTTGCCACCTCAAAATGCAGCCCCTTTAAATGAATAGAGTAATGTACAAAGGAGTAAACGTGTAATAGAGCCAGGATTTGAATCTCTCAGTATAGCCCATTAAGTCATACAGTTTCTTACACCCCATATATGTGACTACAGGTTCTTCAAGAAGGTGCATTCTCAATCCCCAATGTCCTCCAGTGAGAGATTTTTTTTATTGCCACATCTGTCGTTTAGTACAATTTATATGACAAATAAAAGAAGATTCAATTCAAGCCTGCTTAAATAGTAAGACATTTATTGCCAGAGGTAAGATGGCTCCAGAATTTTATCTAGTAGCTCAAGTATGTCACCTAGCCCTTCCTTGATTTCTTTTTGATAGTTCACTCTGCTATTGAGGTAACCAGTTAATTCTTTAGATGGTCCTCTTCTGCTTGCACAATCTCTGTCATTATCAACCAGGGCTGTAAACTTTCTGCACCATTTCCAGAGAGTGGGAACATCTCTTCCTCAACTATTGAACAAATTTCCATGATATTCTATGCCTTCCTCTGACTCAGTCCTTATGACATAAATAATCATATACCGGTTGTCTTCGGTCACTTAGGACTTACCCAAGGATCCCACCTAAAGTAAACTTTACCTAAACTGCATGGCAGCTACACAGTTAGGAGAGCAATAAAAAGGGGTTCAGGAGGCAACAAACTCTATTTCCCCACTGTTTGTCATCTTTGCCTTAGTGTGCAATCGGTCTTAAATGAAAGAAATTAATGCCTGACAAGATGAGCTGTACTAGTTTTTATGAGGTAGACTCCTTTATTTTCTATTTGTTTTTACCATCATTCATTCTCCAAAGGAATTTATACATGCCACATATATTACTATGGAAAAAGAAAACATGTACTCTTTAAAAATAATCTGTACTAAAGAATGTTCTGAGGGAAGCCAGTTGCCAGGTTATAAAGATGCTCAAGAAGCCTATGGAAAGATCCACAAGGTAAGGAACTAAGGCCTTCCAACAACCATGTCAATGAATTTGGAAGCCCATTCTTCCCCACGTGACTACATGCCCAGTTGCAACCTGATTGTAAACTTATGAGTGATTCTGGTGAAAGAAATTGAAGAAGATAACAATCAGAAAAATATCCCATGTTCATATTGGAAGAATTAATATTGTTAATATGTCCATAGCACCCAAAGCCATGTAAGAGATTCAATGTGATCTCTATCAAAATTGCACTGGCTTTGGAGCACCTGGGTGGCTCCTGGTGGCTGGTTGAGTGTCTGACTTCAGCTCAGGTCATGATCTCACAGTTTGTGAGTTTGAGCCCTGAGACAAGAGATAACAAGTATGGGTAAGGCTGTAGAGAAAAGGAAAACTTTGTGCACCATTGGTGAGGATATAAATTATTACAGTTACTATAGAAAACAGTACAGAGATTCCTCAAAAAATTAAAAATAGCGATACCATATGATCCAGCAATCTCAATTCTGGATATACCTTCCAAAAAAATGAAATCAGAATTTTGAAGAGAGATCTGCATTCCTATGTTTACTGCAGCATTATTCGCAACAACAAAGTTACAGGAACAACCTGATTGCCTATCAGTGCATGAATGAATAAAGAAGATACCACACATGCACACACTACACACACACACACACACACACACACACCACAGGAATATTATTCAGCCACAAAAAAAAGGTAATTCTGCCATTTGTGACAACATGGATGGACCTTGAGGGTATTATTTTACAAAGTGAAGTAAGTCAGAGAAAGACAAATACTGTATGATATTCTTTGTATGTGAAATCTGTAAAATCCAAACTTGTAGAAACAGAGAAGAGAATGATAGTGATTATCAGGGGCTGGGAGGTGAGGACAGGTTGGTCAAAGGGCACAGTCTTCCACTTAGAAGATGAAAGAGTTCTGGGACTCTAATGCATAGCAATGTGATTATTGTTAACAATACTCTATTGTATACTTGGAAGTTGCCAAGAGAGTAGATCTTAAATGTTCTCACCACAAAAAAGAAATCTTAATTATATGATGTGATTGTTAAGATGGTAATCATATTACATATTTAAGTTTATCAAATCAATGTATTGTATACCTTAAACTTACATAATGTTATATGTCAATTATGTCTCAGTAAAGCTGGAAGGAAAATTATCAGGGATAAAGGCAGTCATCACATAATGATGAAGGAGTCAATTCTCCAAGAAGACAACAATCCTTAATGCATATACCCCTAACAATATAGTGGCAAGATATGTTTGACAAAAACTAAGAAATCCACATGGAGAAATGAGTGAATTCACTATTGTAGTTGGATCCTCCAACACCCCTCTATCAATAATTGATAGATCCAACAAGAAGAAAATTAATAAGAACATAGTTAAACAGAATAGCCCCATCAATCAATTGGATCGAATTGATATCTATAGACTATTTCATCCAACAAAAGCAGGAAACACATTCTTCTCTAGCTCATTGGAACATTTTCCGCTTGTATAACGCATTCTGAGACGTAAAACACACCTTGGCAAATTTAAAAGTATTGAAACTATACAATATATGCTCTAGGCACACATGGAATTAAAATGAACTTTGCGAAATCACAGATTATTTGCAAATAATACAAGCTTCAAAATAACACTTGGATCAAAGAAGAAGCCTTAAGAAACTAACAAATATTTTGAAATAAATGAGATAGAAGCTACAACTTTTCAAAATGTGTGGGATGCAGCAGTGGCTAGAGGGAAATTTATAGCATTGAATGCATATATTAGATAAGAAGAAAAATCTAAAATCAATAATCTAAGCTTATACTTTAGGAAACTGAAAAAGAAGAGGAAATCAAACAATCCACATTAAGCAAAAGAAAACAAATAATAAAATGTGAATATACAATTTTAAGACCATGGTATAGCATTCCATTTGTACAGGTGTCCATTGATAATTTTTTCTATAAATACTTGTCATTCTTCTGCTTATGTTTATTCCTAAGTATTTAGTATTTCTGAAAAGCACCACAATGTGTCTCTATGTGGGCTTACTATATTTTATGTTTTTGTATATGTTCTGAAGGATATTCAGTACATTCTTCAGAGCATTTAAGTCTTCATTTGTGGAAAATTCTAGTTATCTCATTATTTTACCTTAAATATTGTTTCACTGCACTCCCTTTGTTCATGCTCTCTGGAACTCTGATTTTAACGATGTTGAAATTTATATACTTATTGTACATTTCCCTTCATTCATCTTTGATGTGGCACCTGTTTTTCTCTTTATACTCTTCTGGTGAAATTTTGCAAGTGGGCTGTCCAGTTAATCAGTTCATTC
>NW_027527953.1:295793-299216 GCF_008692635.1 Crocuta crocuta
AGCATATTTTTATGTCATTACATTACATGTGCCTGTTACATATTAATGAGTGCCAAAAGAGAAACAAAAGTATACTTAGAGAATGGAAAGTGAGGGAGGTACTCTTTTAGATAGAGTGATTAGACAGGCCTTTTGGAGGAAGTGACACCTGAATAGGGGCTTCAATCAAAGGAAGAGTGTGGATGCAGTGTACTTGACTCAAGATTAGATGCAAATGCACTAAGGGGAACATGCAATGACAAAGAAGTCACTGTGACTAGAGCCTATTGAGGAAAAAGAGAATGAAAAGAGGATGAAAGTTGAACTTGGACAGATTATACAGAATACTCAAGGTCATCAGGAGGGCTTTTGATTTTATTCATGTGGGCCAATCAGCCGGTGGAGTGTTTTGAACAGGGGAGAGCCATAAACTTGTTTACATTATTAGTGCATCTCTCGTGGTACCTGTTAAGAACAGGTTTTGAGGGGACAATTTTGGGAGCATGGAGACCAATTAGGAGACAACTATGTTAACTCCAGCAGGAAATGATGCTGGTTTGGTGTTATAGACCAAATGTTTCCTTTTTTTCATTAATTTTTTTAATGTTTATTTATTTTTGAGAGAGACAGAGAGAGAGCGAGAGAGCCGGGGAGGGGCAGAGAGAGAGAGAGACACAGAATCTGAAGCAGGCTTCAGACTCTGAGCTGTCAGCATAGAGCCCAACACAGGGCTCGAACCCACAAACCACACGATCATGACCTGAGTCAGACACTTAACTGACTGAGTCACCCAGGCACTCCTGGACCGCATGTATCTATACCCCCAAAATTCATATGGTGAAATTCCCCAATTCCCCATCATTTTTTAAATGTTTGTTTGTTGAGAGAGAGAAGGAGAAAAAAGGCAAGCAGGAGAAGGGCAGAAAGAGAGGGAGGCAGAATCCCAAGCAGGCTCCACACTGTTGGCACTTAGCCCCACGCAGGGCTTCATCCTACCATCTGTGATATCATGACTTGAGCTGAAATCAAGAGTCAGTCGCTTAATGGACTGAGCCACCCAGGCACCCCTCCAGTCCTCCATTATGACAATTTTAGGAGGTAGGGCCTGTGGGAGACGATTTTGATTAGATGAGGTCAAAAGGGCCTTTAGGAGTGTGATTATCATCTTTTTAAGAGTTGAAGAGAGCTTACTCCCATCTCTGCTCTCAGCCATGAGAGTATTCAGTGAGGAGTTAGCCGTCTACAACTCGGAAAAGCACCCATACTAGAATTCTATGATGCCAGCACATGAATCTCACACGTCCAGCCTCTGGGACTGTGAGAAATAAGTTTCTGGTGTTTAGAAGCCATTCAGTCTATTGTACTTTGTTGTAACAGCCTGAATACACTGAAACCCTTGGCCTTTGGGTTTCTAACTTCAGCATTTTCCCCATGATCTCTAATTACTGCTGCAATCAGGGACACAGGGTTCTACAATACAGGAATTGGACTGCCTAGAAAAGTGTGCAGAGAGAGCCGTCTAATTACTTCGTTCATGTCTCTTAAGTCCCTGCCACTTCTGGGTTCTTCTGTTTCCAGGTACGGAACACCTTTAGTGCTGTTTCCTCCCTTTCCTGTAGCCTAAAGTTCTCAGACTTCACTTTGACCACAGCTTTCTTCTGAGAGTCTCTCTTTCCTCTGAGATCATAATGTCTACTTTCCAGTTTCGAGTCCGCTGAGAATATCTTTTACTGTTTGCCAGTGTTTGTGTGTGTGTCTCCCCCACACCTTTGTGTGTATGTGTGTGTATGTTTGTGTTTGTGTGTTTGTGCATGTACCTGTCAAATATATTTCCATTGGGACCTATAATTTCATGAGTTTAGTGCCAGAGGGAGAAATATTTGTCTCTGAACTTAAGTGAAAGGTAGATTTTTATTTTTATTTATTTATTTTTTTTAGCATTTTTTTAAATGTTTTTATTTATTTCTAGGAGACAGAGAGAGAGACAGCATGAGCAGGGGAGGGACAGAGAGAGAGGGAGTCACAGACTGAAACAGGCTCCAGGCTCCGAGCTGGCAGTCAGCACAGAGCCCGATGCGGGGCTCAAACCCACGAACCGCGAGATCATGACCTAAGCGAAAGTCGGACGCTTAACCGACTAAGCCACCCAGGTGCCCCGAAAGGTAGATTTTTAAATAAAGTTTTAAAATATGTTTCCCTGAACAAAATGTACTATGCATGAAATTCCAGGGTTTCCAGGATTCCAGGGTTATACTGTGCATCCACTTGTGATGATCAGTGTAGAGTTGAAGATTTTTTTTCTTGACATGTGATGTTTCAGCAGAAATTTAGTAATCTGATGGTTGATATTGCTTACTAAATGCTGAGGCATTCTTACTGCACTGTAGACATTTAAGAGAAAGGTTATTCAGAAGTTCTTGTTTTAGGTAATGAGATCCATTGTCCCCTATCTTTGCCTGGTTATTTTTGTGGATAAGAGCACAAAATAAGCGAGATTCATATTCACTAGGCATAATTAGTTTTCTGTATTATAGAGCCCCAGACGAAAGCGCCAGCTCCAATCAGCCATCTCTAGGAAGGGAGATTTGGGTTACCAGTTACTTTCTGTATCCTCTCAAAAGCAGGAATGTCACAGAACACATACCTTAATGATGGGCTAAGTTTCTATTTCCTCTTCTGTCCTAAGACTGCGGGGAAGGCAGTGTCAGCGGAGAGCTGTAGACTCTATGTCCTCTTGATTGTTCCCTGTCCTCTAGCATATTCTTCTTCTTCTCATAATTCAAATACCAGCTACTCGCCTGAGGACTCCTCAGGCATCCTTCTCCTTGGGTGATGGGCCCAAAGGAAAGATCCCTAGATGGATATCTTTTTGGGACATAGCAGAGGTGTACATAATGAATGAAGGCATTGCAGCCCCGGTCCTAGAGAAAAGAAACAGTACTGAGGAATTTTCAGTAATGAGGACTAGGATTTTCCTTTGGGACAAATGGAGAAAGAGTAGTAATGGTCTCTGCCATCAGTCACTTCTAAATGTTGACACACTATGGGGACACGCGAAAGTGTAGAGAAATTCGGTCTGCCTATTTGTAAAATAGCTTCTGGGGGAAAGAGGTAAAACTTATAGTTCAGTAAATGTATGGCCACCATCAGCAGTTTTCAATTATTTTTCGGAAGAAAGGTAGCTTCATTCATTCATTAAAAAGACCATTAGACAGGTAACCATCGACCCTTGCTATTAAAAAGGTTATGGTCCTAGAAGCACCTGGGTGGCTTAGTCATTGGGCGTCTGACTTTGGCTCAGGTCATGATCTCGTGGCTGGTGAGTTTGAGCCCCACGTCAGGCTCTGTGCTGACAGCTCAGAGCCTGGAGCCTGCTTTGGATTCTGTGTCCGCCTCTCTCTGCCCCTCCCCCACTCACATTCTGTCTCTCAAAAATTAGTAATC
>NW_027527953.1:299269-299565 GCF_008692635.1 Crocuta crocuta
TTAGTAATCATTAAAAAAAAGAGGGGCACCTGGCTAGCTTAGTGGGTAGGGTAGAGCATGTGACTCTTGATCTCAGGATGGAGAGTTCGAGCCCCATGTTGAGCATAAAGCTTACTTTAAAAAAGAAAAAAAGAATTTAAAAGTTTGTAATCCTAATGAATGGAGATAATAATTCTGTTTTAGTAGCACCCCATGGAGAAAGATGATAAATGTATTGCTAATTGAGACCCAAAGCCTTCCAGTATGGCGTTACATCATTGTTAACATAAAGCTGTCTGCAGACCCCTCTAAGAATT
>NW_027527953.1:299571-322435 GCF_008692635.1 Crocuta crocuta
CTCAAAGAATTTCTGCCTACACAAAAGTAGTACTGCATGAGTGGGAAATACCAGGTTGACTGCTGAAAAAATGCTGGGAGTAAATACTGGCTAGACACACCCAAGCATGATTCTTAGGACTGGTTATAATAATAATATAATAATAATAAATATGATGATGATCATGATGAGTCTCCTTTAATGTAACCTCAACTCAGTGAAATTCTGGTATGATCACAACCAAGAGAAAAATACATTACAAAGAAACACTTTTCTCCTCCGGATCCTATAAGAATGACTCAGTGTTATGCAGCTCTAAATCCAACAATCATGAAGTGTGCTCCCTGAGTATTAATCTTCCCCCATTTCTTCCTTGCTCCTTCCCTTCCCCTTCTTCCTCTTTTCCCTTGCTCCTTCCCTTCCCCATGTCTTCCCTCCCTCCCTTCATCAAATACAATTCAACAAGCTTATGGATGACATTCATCTAACAGGAGGACATTTCCACGGACACTTGGATGATCCTATCCCCTTCAAAATATGCCGACCTGCATTAAATCTCACCATCCTCTCCTTGGAATCAAGTCTCCTCCTCACAATTTTAGGAAGTAATTAGAAAAGAATTAAGAAAAGAAGAGGATTTATTGGAATTTTCCCCATCGTTTGAATCTCACATACAAGGATTAATGAACAGGAGATGGAAGCTTTTGTTGTAGGAATAGAGTAAGACTTAGAGCCTTTATAACAACTATTTGTTGATTTAGTAGAAATTGTGTTTCACTAGCAGAGTCATTCATCAGCATGAGGCACTAGTAGCAATATGCCCTGGAAAATCAATTTTCTAGAAGACTCAGAGCTTACCAGAAGTCTTATGCTCTGAAGGCAGGATATTCAGTTTGGTTGCTGACGAGTAAAAAGGAAGAATAAAAATGAACATTTTAAACCAAGGCACACATCATCATCTTGCTGTGTCAAGTTTTATCAGTCAAAGCTGTTTAACAAAATTTTATGGATTTAGTAACCTTTCTATAATGGAAATAAATCACGTGAGTTTCAAAAAACCTGAAACACCCAATACCACAGGTGGACTTTCTTTCTGAATATGAGAATTCATCATAGTCATCATCATCATCATCTTCTTCATCATCATAATTATTTATCATCTAGGTTAATTATTGACTGCAAAAGTGATAATAGTTTATTATTGCTCTCAAGACCATGATAAGGATGCATACTCTTTAATTACCCATTCATTAGCATTTACATATCTATTTTCTACCTAACCATTTTTCCTCCACTTTTAGGGTTAGGGAGAGGGCTTATTGAAGTTAAGTTTTTCATCCAGGGTAGAGTTTTCACTACCAGCAGCTCATTTTTCTGTCCCTACATTTTGAGGACATGTCATTTGAGGAAAAGGCAGCTGAAGGGAACCACAAGTGAAGTTATGTAGTTTGTGTGGGACACCTAAAGAAAGGGTGAAATAACTATACTTAGAAACCCCCCACTTCTCAATTTTACCGAGAACTGACCCTATAAAAATCAGAACTGCATATTGATCATGTAACACCCCAGAAGGGAAGGCTCAGAACCCATTTAGCTTGAAAAGGTATAATCAGGCTACCAATTCTTTTGTGATGGCAGGCAGCATCCTGCTTAATAAATTACAGTCATACACTAAAATTTTGTCTTCTAACATTACAGATGATAAAACTGGCTCTCGCAGAAGGAAGAAATTCACCCAAGATCGTCTAGGCAGGAAATTAGAGAAACAGAGAGAAGCCAGGTCTTAGGGGTCCCAGCCGTGAGCATCTTCCTATCATTGATGGTTTCTGCAGCTGGCAGAATATGAGGTCAAGTGCCAGAAAGCTAATACCATCCTTTTAAAATGTATTTGTTCAAAGTCTTAGGCTGTCCTGACCCCAGGGGAGAATAGAAATTGCATTTGCTGGTTACAGTGTCTTCGCCTCTGAAATTTTGTGCCTCTGTTACTCCTACTCAGGAAAGAGTCCCTCTTAGAGCTAAGTTTGGTATTACTGGCAATACTATTTCTTGGGAAACTGCTTTGGTGTTTCTTTTATGGTCTTAATGGATTCAAAGGACTCAGAGGATCTCTCTCTGTCTCTGAGATACCCAGGTTAGCCTTTTTGGATATTATCATTATTTTTGTTATTATGTTTTGTTATTCCCATTTTACAAATAGATATACAAGGCCCTAAAGAGTGGCATCTTCCTCGAGGCCACATAGTTAAGAAACCGTGGAACAGGGAGCAAATCTTCAGATCCTATGCTTACAGTGCTTTGCATTTTCTACCCTTGACTGCGAATAACTCTCTGAGATACTTTTTATGCATGTGTTTCATAATTAGAGTGTGTGTGGTAGACAGTGATAGGAGCTAAGCCATTACCTCAAAGAACCAGGGTAAGAAAGAAACTGACAACAGAAAGTTCTATGCTTAAGAACAAATATTTCCTCAAATAGGAAATGTTGGCTACATAGGGGAAACAGGAAATGAATATCGATGGCTATTTTCCACAATCTTTTTGAAAGCTCCATCCCTTAGGGATGTACCTATTCATTTTATGGAATTATGAGATATTTACACTTCATGATTTATTCAAAACCAAGTACTGAGATGCAATAAGCAATGTGTGCTCATTAATGAAAAAGGGTCTTCAGGGGCCGATTGGATATTAAATTTAATTCTTCCCATAAAAGTTCACTCTATGATAGGACACTTTTGTTCGCTGAAAGAAACTGACATTTTGTTCAGTTTCAAGTAGGAGGTGCAGCAAACATTTCTTATTCAGCATATTTTGGAATGGACTGGATAACTGCAAATAAAAAATGATTTTTAATGAAGTGCTACTTTTTATTACTTACGGTGGTTTTTATGTTATGGCAACACAAGGACTTGAGAACTATATGTACTTAAGTTTCTGAAGCTGACCCCATCAAGCAGCTATAAGAAGAAAAATATTTGCTGTGGAAATATACAAAGAATTTTTCTGGTATGAATGTAGAAAATAGCTGCATCTAGGGACCTGAACATTTAGCTGTGTTCCCTGGTTACTAGAAGATGCTTGTGTCTGTGCCTGAAATCCTATGCATGGTTCTGGTCTGTGCCACACAGAGAGATGTCCCTGCAGTCTTGTCTCATGTCATTCCCTCCAACACACATGGAACCATCTTCAGGGAACAGCTCTCACCAAGTTTTCTTCAAAATCAAGGATCTTCAATAGCTCCCAACAATTGGCAACTAATGACTGTCCGGGAAGATGCCTCATGTAGTAGAAATAACATAGGATTCATAGTTAGACAAAGCTATGTTCTAATCCATGCTCTGCCAGTTTGTTGTATTTGCAAGTCATCCAAACTTTCTGAACTTCATTTTTTGCCTCTCTAAAATGCAAATATGCATATCTGTCTTCCTGGTAATTTTGAATAATGGTGATAATGTTGATGTAGATTTTTTTTTAATGTTTATTTCTGAGAAAGAGAGAGACAGCATGAGCAGGGGAGGGTCAGAGAGAGAGGGAGACATAAAATCCAAAAGCAGGCTCCAGGCTCTGAGCTAGCTGTCAGCACAGAGCCTGACGCGGAGCTCGAACTCATGAACTATGAGATCATGAACTGAGCCGAAGTCAGATGCTTAACTGACTGAGCCACCCAGGCGCCCCTGATATAGATTGTTTTAAAAGGGCCTCAGTCATTCTTCTCATTCCTTCATGTGTGTCACTTTTGAGTGTGGCTTTGCAGCTCCTTCTCTCAAAAGGTTTCTCCACTTTTTAAATCTGAAATTGACCATATGATAAGCTGTGCTCAATTAAACATTAGCAAACAAGTTACAAGCAGAGGCTTGATAAGTGCTTGCATGTTGAATCTTGCCCTCCTTCATCTTTTGGAACCTAGCCACCAAGTAAAAGGAGCCTAAGCTAGCCTTCTGGATAGTGAGAGATACCTGACCCATCCACCCATGATGTTGCAGTTGACAAGAAGCCAACTCCCAGAAGCTAATTACAGAGGTATGGATGAGCCCAGCCAAGATAATCAAAAGAGCTGTCCAGATGACCCCAGCCCAAATTCCCAACCTGCAAAATCATGAACCAAATACAGTAAAACCTTGGTTTGTGAGCATAATTCATTCTGGAAACATGCTTGTAATCCAAAGCACTTGTATATCAAAGTGAATTTCCCCCATAAGAAATAATGGAAACTCAGATGATTTGTTCCACAACGTGAAAATGTTCATATAAAAATGATTACAATACTGTAATATAATACAAACTAATAAAGAAAATACAACATATAATGAAAAATAAACCAATTAACCTGCACTTACCTTTGAAAACCTTCGTGGCTGGTGTGAGGGAGACAAGAGAGAGGAGGGTTATTGTGTAGGACGACTTTCACTATCACTAACGGAATCACTGCTGACTATTGGCTCAGTGGAATCTTGTTCTTTTCCTGCCAATTTAACAAGGAACCTATCCAACTTACCCAACTTGCTTTTGCCTCTTTTTGAGGATTTCACAGAAATGCGACATTGCATTGACAATCACCCACTATCCTGCAGCGAGAGAGAGAAAGAGAGACAGAGAGAGATGAACCATTGGCTCAGTTGTAATCATGTGACGTCTGGCATTACAAACTACTCATATTGGAAGACATTGCCCATTTATCAAGTTAAAATTTATTAGAAATGTTTGCTTGTCTTGCAGAACACTCAGAGAGCAAGCTTCTCACAATTCAAGGTTTTACAGTACATGTTTTTTGTTTTTAAGTCATCAGTTTTTGAGATAGATTGTTATACAGGAAAGTTACATGATACAAATGTATGTAAAAATCAGGTACACTCCATGGGATGCAATAGATAGTGGAAAATGATATTTCCCCATCCTTCTTAATATAGCTTGACCTGAACTTTCCAAATACTTTTCTCTCATGGGTTAAGCAGTAATTCAGTGGCTTCCTCTTTGTCTGGATATACAATACAAATACCTGGTCTACAGGCCCCTGAAGAAGCTGTCACTAATAGATCTTTACAAGTTCCACTAATGCTTGGCTCAACTGTATGCTATTTATGTTCTAGCCATCCTGGCCTTCTCTCAGTTCTTAGAATGTGCTACTTCCTCTTCTGGGCTTTTAACACCTGCTCTTTCTTCTGCCTGAAGTGATCCCCCTCCTCTGTGTCTGACCAAATCCTCAGCCTTCAGGTTTCAGCTCAAGTATCACTTCTTTTTATTTTATTTTTTTTTTAATTTTAGAGACAAGGAGAGCACACATGCATAGGGTGGAGGGGAGGGGAAGAGAGAGAGGGAGAGAGAGAGAACCTTAAGCAGGTTCCATGCTCCCTGCAGAGCCAGACATGGGGCTCAGTCTCCTGACTGTGAGATCATGACCTGAGCTGAAATCGAGTTGGATGCTCAACCGACTGAGTCACCCAGGTGCCCCAGGTCAAGTATCACTTCTTAAAGAAGGAAACCATGAATCAGCAGACTGTCAGGTCCTCCTATTCTAGACACTCACAGAATTGTGTGCATGTATATAATGTTTAAATTGTATACTTACATTTTGTCTTTTCCTCTAGACCGATAGTTCCCTAAGAAGGTTCTCTTTTACTGCCTTGTCCCCAGTGGTGACTGGCATTCACAATGTTCATTCACTAATTTAAGTAAGTGTATTATTTGGGGAGGAGTCTATGTCTGTCCTGTGTAGAAATGAGTATTGTGTTGTGGTGCAAAACATTCCATTTGGTGTTGTAGTATGGCTTTAAGTAACATCATGCTGGAAACAGATCTATGCACATTCTATCCACTGTGCCCTTCGGTCCATGCTGTACATTCAGTATCTTGATTGAGAATGAGAGATATGTGAGTCCCGAGCAGCCAGTGACAATACAAACATTTCACTGCCATCTACTTGGCGCTGCTTAAAAATAAATGATACCATATCGATCATGGGAAATGTAACATTTTTCTTTCTTTCTTTATTTTTTTAAATAAGTCAGCTCATGTTTGCTACTTTAAACTTTCTTTAAGAAGGCCTGAGAAGCCATTTCCATCCATTTCCAAGGATATTCTATTTTTTAAATAGGAGCCTATTTGGTCATGGAATGTTTGTTGGATAATTTTTGTTTTTGGCAGATGTTACCCTTTGTATGTGTTTTTCCATGGAGTTAATAACGAATGTTTTCCAATTCTTAAAAAAATAATAAATTCACTGAATCATCACCAGTGGAAATTATTTTTTNTTGAATTCAAGCTTTGCCACTATGTAGTGTGTCCTGGTGGGACTTTGAACAAGTAAGTTACTTAACCTTTTCGGTCTTGGGGTTCTTATCTGTGAAAGGCATCATAATGTTATCTGCCTCATTGGGTTGTTGCAAGGATTAGAGGGGATAATCCATGTTAAGTGCTTAACTAAAATCAACTGTGTGCTTACTATTTACTCCATGCAATTATTTAGTATCAAAATTCTTGATAATGATTACATAAGGAGTAAGGATTATGAATTAAAGGAATTCATAGGATTCAAAGATTATGAAGCAAAGGAATTGAATTAACAAATGCATGGAACTAGTATATTTAGGGGTCAGTGAGGAGAAGCCTCTACTTTTTTGACAGAGTTTATCAAGGAGACTAACATGAGACCAGATTGGGGATATGCGCGTTGAGGATAAGAAATTGACAATCTAAGCAACAGGGAGTCACTGAAGTAACCTGCCTTTTCAACAGCCCTGGGTTTGCAGTATATTTTCTGTTATAATTTAAAGTATCAGAGGAANAAGAGGCATCAGAGCCATCTTTCTCCCTGCCGTGTGAGGACAGTGGTGAGAAAATGGCAGTCTACAAGGCAGGAAGAGAGCCCTTACCAGAAAACAACCACGCTGGTGCTCTGACCTTGAACTTCCAGCCTCTAGAACTGTGAGCAAATTAGTTTCTGTTGTTTAAACTGCCCAGTCTGTGATATTTTGTTATGACAGCCCAAGCCAACTTCAGATACCAGCCATTAAGAAATAACTGTTTGAAAAATCACATATTTTTTAAAAATGTGCTTTTAAATGATGTCCTGGTATGACACAAATTCGAGCAGCTGCAAATCCTTTAATAATTATCAGTGGATTTCAGGGTATCAAATACATTTGCTTTCTGAGTAATAGATGTTAAGAACAATTTGATACAATGTAATCAGTAAACACCTATCAGGAGAATACTGAATAAACACAGAAAATTACTGCTCTCAGAACAGAAGGTGGTCTCAAATATTCATGCTTCTGATATGCAGATATACCAGGTGACCATAATCGCCAATGTCTTCTTTATGCCACCAAGAGAGGAATGGAGAAAGTAGAGCCCCAAAGAAAAAGAACTCAAAACCTAGGGGAAAAAATTAGAAGCAAAGCAAAGGGAAAGAAATAATAACAGAGTAATTGTAGATTCATTCATTCATTGATCAGGTATTTTGTTGCTCACTTATACCTTCTACTTGGTAAAGTCTACTTTTACCTTCAAGAGAAACTATAGACAGTCTTGGATGAGTCAAGACGGTAGTAGTGGGGGCACCTAGGTGGCTCAGTCAGTTAAGTGTCTGACTCTTGATCTCAGCTCAGGTCTTGATCTCAGGGTCATGAGTTCAAGCCCAGCTTTGAATCCATGCTGGGTGTAGAACCTACTTAAAAAAATAAAAATAAAAAGGTAACAGCACAAGGCTCAGAGATAAGGTTATGCCCTCTCAATTTAGGTAAGATAATGAAGAAAATAAAGTAAATCTTTTATTTATGAGAAGGGCAAAAAATATAAAAGTCCAATGTGATGACTTAATATCCAGTTGTTATCACCGCTTCGTACATAGAGAAATTTTAAGTTTAAATACTTAAAGTTAAAAAATGAGATTATTTTTAACTCTGAGGGAAGTTTAAATGGGAATGTATCCTCAAGTCTTCTCAGAGGCTTACCAAAATATACAAATCCGTAAATGTCTTTAGATTGTGCCATAGTTTATTTCCTCTTTAATGATACTTTAACAAAAAATGCACTCAACTGTTGAACAACGACTGCTTTTGCCTTGAAGTGTAAGAACCTGGCTCCTTTAACCACACTGTGGAACATAGTTATTCCAAATACAATGCAACTATTGTGACACTGTCAACGTGGTTAGAGCTGATAGTAGTTGGGAGCCAAATATATAGACACAAATGGTGTTTTTCCATCATTTCAAAGACACCATTAAAAACAAACAGCTAGTTATTTTGAAAACAACCAGTTTATAACCATTGTTTCATTGAAAATAGAGAACTACTTTTTAAGTCAGTTCATTTTCAAACCTACAACCTCAGAGTGATGTCAGTTGTAAATTTTCAGAACTACTCTTATCTTTTATTATCTTTGGCATACATATTTTCTTTTTTTAATATTTTTAAAAGTTTTTATTTATTTTTGAGAGACAGAGCAGGAGCGGGGGAGGAACAGAGAGAGAGGGAGAGAGAGAAAGAGAGAGAGACAGAATCCGAAGCAGCCTCCAGGCTCTGAGCTGTCAGCACAGAGCCCAGTGTGGGGCTCAAACTTGTGAACTATGAGATCATGACCTGAGCTGAAGTCGGATGCTTGACTGACTGAGCTACCTAGGTGCCCCTATGGCATATTTTCAAATATATTCTGTATATTCAAGGCATTAAGAAGAGATAGTCATTTAATAATAACCCTTATTTGTTTATATTCATCTAACTTTACATTTCAGAAGTATTTTACATACCCTTTCTCATATGATATGAACAACAGTCTTTGAGGCTTTCCCCCCTCATTTTACAGACACATTAATTTGATGCTCAGAGAAGTTGAGTGGTTCACCCAAGGTCACATAGTTAGCACAGGGGAGAAACATCACTAGAATTCAGGCATCTAACCTTCAGTCCCATGCTGCTTCCATTTTACCAAGCCATGAATCTCTTTTTTCAGAGAAAAGTGAGAAGGTCATTACCTTGAAGTCCTTTCTTCAGAAAGACTTTAGTTTTTTGTTCTTTTCCTCATTAATCTTTGTATTTCCTTATGTCTCTTCAATCACGGCCTTCTGTCACTATCAACAACATCCAGAATTTTATGCTTCTCCTGCCAAGGTAGAATCACAGCTTTCTTCAAAGAGAAACTCCTACAGGCAATTTTTTTTATGGTATTTATAAGAAGAATACTCTGGAAACAACAGTTCATCATTGAAATAATGGAAGTCTACTCTGATGAGGAGCATAGGATGTGGACAATTCTGGATAGAAAAGAAAAGTTGGGGCACCTGGATGGCTCAGTCAGTTAAGTGCCCTACTTCGGCTCAGGTTATGATCTCACAGTTTGTGAGTTTGAGCCCTGTGTTGGACTCTGTGCTGACAGCTCAGAGCCTGGAGCCTGCTTCAGATTCTGTGTCTCCCTCTCTCTCTGCCCCTCCCCTGCTTGTGCTGTCTCTCTCTGTCTCTCAAAAGTAAATAAATGTTAAAAATTTTTTTTAAAATAAGAAAAGTTATGTAACTATGTCATATTCTTCAGGTAATCAGTATGCTGAGATTTTGAAAGCGCAGCTCCAAGAGATTGAACAGAATAGGATTCCCAGTAGGTCCTAGGTGTGCTGATTGATTGGCAGGAGGACCTGGATCTCTTAGGAGACTCTATGGAAATTGATAAAGATGAGCAGTCATATAGGTCAGGATTGTCCAATGGAAATATAATACAAGCTGTGTATGTAACTTTACATTCTTTAAGTAGACACACTTAGTAACCGAAAACAGATAAGATGGATTTAATAACATATTTCATGCAACCCAAGATACTGAAATATTTTAATTTTAATATATAATAAGAATTCAAAAACTATTAATGGTTTATCTTACTTTTCTTAAATAAGTTTTTTAAAATCTGATGACTATTTGACACTTAGAGTACATATCAGTTTGGAACAACCATATTTCAAGTGTATCATATATGGCCAATGTCTGCTTTATTAGACAGAAAAGCCTAAACTTTTACTGAGAACTGTTCCAAGTATGGTCACAGAATTACTGAGTGGCTACTATCATTTGGAAATGAGTGGAAGTACAATTCCATGTCTCTGGATGTGAGTATTCGTGTAAGATGAGGATAAATGTAAGTAGAGCAGGGCTTCTCAACTTTATTGACATTTTTGACCAGAAAATTGTTGTGGGGGGCTGTCCTGTGCATTATAGGATGTTTATCAGTATCCCTGGGCTCTACCAATTAGATGTTAGTAGGACTCTCTCCATTTGTAACAACCAAAAAATGCCTTCAGAATATGCTAAATATCCTCTAGAGGGTTAGGGGTATTGGAGAATTGTTCCTCCTGTTTGACAACCAGTGGTCTAAAGCATGCTTTTTTTGTTTTGTTTTTTAAAGATTATTTATTTTGAGAGAGAGATGCAGAGAGAGAGGGAGAGAGAGGATCCCAAGCAGGCTCTGCACTGTCAACATGGAGCCTGACATGGGGCTCGAACTCATGAACCGTGTGATCATGACTTGAGCCAAAATCAAGAGTCAGATGCTCAACCCACTGAGCCACCCAGTCACCCCTAAAGAATACTTCCAATCAAAATTTTTTAGACTCAGAATTGATGATACACAAAGCAAGGATTCTTAAACTGAGCCCTAAATATCAGTCCTCTATTTCATTGTCTATATGTGTATCTTGAATAGTTGGATAAAAGGGCCAACATGATTTGGTAACTTTTCTTCAATATCTGATGATACTTAAGACAATGATTTTGAACCTAGATTGAATTGCAGCTCTCCTTTCTTTGGAAGTCAGAGAGGATATTCTTGAACCTCTCCCCAAAGTAACCAGAAGACAAATAAAAGAGTGGATGGTTCAGAGAAAACCAACTTAAATAATTGAGGAATAAAACGATGTATCTTGCAAATGGTAAATTGTAAAAGTTATAAGCATGTATACTTTATGCAGTCTAAGAAACATTGCTCAGCTCTCAAACCCTTCTAAAATCTGAACTGATCAGAGGGAAAGGTTGGGCTACAGTACAGGTCCAATAGCCTCAGCTGACCACACAAGGAGTTCTAGAACTAGAATAACCCTCATTTGGCCAAAATTGCTAGACTTTAATAACTCTACCTCAAGAAGGTCATTATATGAGTTTCCCCTAACAGACTGTAACCTTGAATAGTTCCTGAAAGGATTGAGCATACTTCTAGTGGCTAGGTCAACAAACAAATCCTTCTTTAAAAAGAGAGTCTAGACAATATGTTTCTATAGACATATAGAAGGAGTTCAGTGAATGTTTATTGAATGCTAGAAGATTTTACAGTGGTGCTAACTTGCAGGATAATGAATCAAGGGAAGTTTTTGTTCACCATTTTGGTTGTGTGGGCCCATTGATAGCCAGATGGCTTTTCTAAGGAACACAAAGTTTCCTAGATAAAAGGAGTGACTCAGTGTCTGTGATATACCCCAAATTGTTCCATCAATTATAATGGTTTTCAAATATCTCAAATAAGTGTTACATTACCCAAAAGAACTTGAGACTGAGGTAGCATAAAAACTTTGCCGAATATGTCAAGAATCAAGTTAGCCTACTATCAGTGCTAAAAGACCATGTTTATGCTTGTGGGGCTCAGTGATGTTAAAAGAATAGCAAATAAGCCAGGCTCTCAATTCCTGAATCTGCCATTCCCTTTCTTCTACAGACAAAGGAAAGAATGGCTAGGGTAGAGTGGTGGACAACATATTTATTTAGTTGATAACATATATCAAATCTTCCATATACTTATCTGTTTACTCCTACAGTAATTCTGGGAAATTGGTAGCCTTATCTCTAGTTTTACAGATTAGGGATCTATAACTCTGAGATGTAAATTATCTCTGGTCCCACCACCACCACCACCATCATCATGATCATGATCATCATCCTCATCAATATGGCCTAATCATACATTCTCCGAAGTGTTTTGTACATGTAAAGTCATTTACTTCTAAGAACTACGTATGAGCTACTGTTATTCATACTTTACAGATAAACTAACTGAGGTATAGAGACGTTTAGTAGCTTGCTCAAGATCATCTAAATAGTGGTAATGCTGAAGTTTGAAATAAGGCTGTTTGCCTCTAGGCTCTTTCCTTTCAACCACGATGCAAACTTGCCTAGTTAGGAAGAGGCACAAAGGAGGCATAAAATCAAGTCTGTCTTATTCCAAAAGCAACCATTTCTTGCTACCCAAGGTTGGCTCCAAAGGCACTATGCTTGGACATTTTGAGGAATCATTCTCTTTTGATGGCCAGCTAGGCCTACCTGGTGAATTGGTGGAATGATTATGAGGTGACCTTTATGAAAGATGTGCATTTTAGTAGGTTACTGAAGGTACTTTCTTTTCAGAAATTATGGGATTTCTGCAAAGGTGGTGAGAATCAGGTTTCCCATTTGATGTCTTCTGGAAAATAATATTTTTCTCATTCTAATTAGTGTACCCATCGAAGATTTCTGAGGCTTATTTGGCCTTGTTTAGAATCTACTGCCATGTTTGACTGCCCCAAGTGACAGGAGAGGGCCAAAAACAAGTCCCAGCAACAGGGGTTGCATCTGCCAGAGTCAATCGTGACAGAAACGTAGCCAACTCCCACAGAATTGCCCTCCAGTTGTATCTTCTATGCATGGCCTGTCTCTCCAAGTGAATTGCAACTCATCCATAGCCGAGACTATATTATCTGTATCCCCATCCCCTTCTACAATGGAGGGTAAATGAGGCTTTGAAACCATGCCTATGGAAGCTTACCAGTAACTGAATCACAGGGCTCGTATTTCCTTGATCATGTTGAAAATACTTCCCGCCCCCCAATCCCATATAACATATTAAAACGAAATGCTTTCAACCTCAGCTTTCTTCAGAAGATCACAGACTGAGGACAGTCTAATGGGTGCCAAGGATCCCCACATCTTAAAGCAAAAGGCTATCTTAACAGTCTAGACCAAAATACCATGCTAATATATTGTAAAACAGGGTTTGTTACCATTAGCCAGTCCAAGATTCCATGTAGGGAAAGAGAAGGAGAAATACGTCAACATTGTGAATTTGGAGAATCCAGGTAAAAATGAAGAGAATAAAGGTGCTTCCTCCTTGAAACTCATTCCATTAAACTCCACTGCTTTCCATAAACTCAATGACATGAAATTTCCCATGAGTGCCACAATGATCTTTTCCATGAGTACGTCGGCCCTACGAATTTCATTTCCATAGGAGAATTACAATTATCCTCTGCCTTACTCAGACTCTGACATAAATATTTCTTTCCAATAAAATTAATTCTTTGAGGGGTAAACTGTAACTATACACCAGGCTTCATGTCAACTCAACATACATAGAGACCAATGCTATATTCAGATTTAGCTAGAAATCAAAATGTTGAGGCCACAAGCTGGCTTATCACTAAACATGTGGCAGGACTAATACTTAAAGACAGAGACTGTGAATCTTCTATAAACAGGATAAACACATTCACAGGGACCAATCTAAAAAAATCAAAATGTCTTAAACTGATGATCCTACTTTTTCCAGAAAAGCAACAGCAAAATGTTGAAGGTAGTTTGCAAAGTAACAGGGAGACAGAGCTGGATTGGGAATAGGCTGAATTTCCAGAGTTCATATTCACTAGTGACTTCCAATTCACTAATAATCAATAGACTCCAAATTAAAACATTTTACAAATCAGATTTGGAAAAACATAAAAAGAATGATCATACCTGAGGGAGAAGAGGAGGTAGAAGATAAGGTACATAAAAGACTATTGGTAAGAGTTTAGATTGGCACAATATTTCTGGAGGTTGGTTCAGCAATAATTGCCAAAAGTTTTAAAAATAAGCCTGTCTTGGCAGAGAAGGACAAATATCATATGTTTGCACGTACAGGAGGATTAGAAGGAACTTGATGGAGGAACAAGGGGAAGAAGAAGGGGGGAAATGGTGGGGGAAAGGGAGAGAGGCAAACCATGAGAGACTCTTGAATGCTGACAAAAACTGAGGACTGATGGATGTGGGGGGGAGGAGGGATGGGCATGGAGGAGGACACTTGTGGGGATGAGCACTGAGTGTTATGTGGAAACTAATTTGACAATAAACTATTTGTAAAAAAAAAAAAAAAAATAAGCCTGTCTTTTAACATGGACAATCCACATCTAGGAAATTTCCCTACAGGAATTTTGAACATAGGTATAGATATAGATATTCAATGTAATGTTGTCTATGCTTGTGAAAAAACCAGAAACAACCTATAGACTAATCATTAGAGAGTTAAATTATGATGCAGCCATTTAATTGAATACCATGGGACCAATAAAAGCTATGATGTCAATTTGTATATATTAACATAGAACAATGTGAAAAACATTGGCAAGTTTAGCTTATGTAACAATGTATATAGTATAATACCATTGTTTTGGTTAAACATACCTGAAATATATAAATATGTATGAATGTACATGTACAACATGGGACAGTTTTGAGAGGAATACATTTATCATCCTTGGTCTCCCTAGATATCCAAACACCTCACATTAAGAACCCCCTGGAGGGGTGCCTGGGTGGCTCAGTTGGTTAAGCATCCGACTTCGGCTCAGGTCATGATCTCACGGTTCGTGGGTTTGAGCCCCACATCAGGCTCTGTGCTGACAGCTAGCTCAGAGCCTGGAGCCTGTTTCAGATTCTGTATCTCCCTTTCTCTCTGACCTTCCCCTGCTCACGCTGTCTCTCTCTCTCTCTCTCAGAAATAAATAAAACATTACAAAAGATAAAAAAAAAAAAAGAACCCCCTGGCATATCCATTTTCCCACTAAGTTTTGCATTGCACCTTTTTGCAGGTTGAAACTATTTACCTCTGTTCTCTCTTTTAAAATTTGCACACTCTAGTATTTTCAAAAGTTAAAGCCCAATTGTTTTTGTCTTCCAAAATTTTAATAGATATGAGCACCAATATAAATTTTCTTCTATAGAGATTATACTATATGTTAAGGCAGAAGTAATATGGTAAAATTATTGTCTTATCACCCAAATGTCTTATACACAATGACATAAACTTTAGATGCATGTAAATTATACAATCGTTATGTTGAGGAAAATTTTAAGATATTCATAGCCAGCTATGGGGTGAACCCATATTGAGAAATAGAACGACTATAACTGTCAATGAGTTCATTTGACTCTGCCTCGATGGCTATATGGACCAGAACATAAATGCTATCCCTATCATCTTAGTATAGACCATTTCTTACAGCATATTTGGGACTCACTAAAAAATGGAGTTTCAATCAAATGAGATGGACAATACCTGCATTCTCAGACTTTCTGTCATTGGCAGGTAGTAAATGATGTCATTTATGTTGAATTTGGCCTTACTGTTTGGAAGGAGTAATTTCATAACATTTTTAACTAGATCCAATGTCGTTGATTTAACTGAAATATATGAATTCAGTGGATTAAGCCCTGGATTCTTTAGCACAAATATATTGCCAAATGCACCCTTTATATACAATGTCACCTCCCATAAATCTCAGTAATAATTCCTTTGCAGATTGTAGGCAGGTCTCCATTTAATAAATGGCATTTTCAGTTGGGTTTACTTTTCTTTAAGGTAATCTGAGTGGTATAATTAAGTACTTTATAAGCAGTCTGTTATTCATGTATATACATTGTTAAATAATCTGGGATTCATTGTATTTATGGCTAGATCACAAAGGTCTGTTCTAATGATTCTTGTCTAGGTATTGAGAGAGATCTTCTTTTTCTGAAGGAAAATAGCATTTTTAATATGTTGTAAGATGCAGCTCAGAATATCCATATGGCAAATCTCATTTCAAGGAGAAAGTTGACTTTTTCATTCAAACTGAGTAGATGTTGGTTCATTTAGGAAAAGAAAAATCATAGAAAGCTTTTGCATGCATTCCCAATACATTTCCCAAAGACAGTTTTAAGACATTTTTAAAAGAAGTGTATTTCATGCTTCAAGTTAACTTTTCAATAAGGATTAGTGCAAGCTTGGAATTTAATTATCTCGTCGAGGTAAGAACATATTTTAGTAAGCTCAAGAATTGTTTACTAATTCATGTTAATTGCTGGAAATTCGTGATATAAGAAAACAAACAAGGTAGCCAAGAAAGTGGTCTTGTCTCCATTATTGTACAGAAAAAGCAGTAAATTAGTGTTAAATCTTTATTAAAGCACTGCAGAAGGCACAAGCAAACTTTCTGTTGCATAGATGAAAATAAAAATACAAGTTTGCAACATTACCTCCCATTAAATCTGTACATAGCAATGTGGTACTAGGGTCACCTTACAGGTAACTTCAGGTGACTTAAAGGTTATATGCAGGCCAAGTAGAACTAGGCATTGCCTGCAGCTTTATTATACTTTGTGTTAAATGTAGCAATTGTATATGGAAATGGCTATTCCAACTGTTGTACCCTTGCTAAGCCTCTAGCACACATTTCTATTCTATTGGTACCCTATTTCACATGTGATAATCAACCAGCTAATCTAAACTGAATATTCCATTCAAAGTATTCAGGAAATGTATTTGAATGTATTGGGGCAAAAGCATCAGACTTTAATAAACCATCCTGAAAAATACTTCTGATGCCTCAGAAGTGAACATTTGTGCATTCAAACTTGTAAAAAGTTACCNCATAGCTAGCAGATGAAAAAGTCACACTTTTCTTTTCAGCCCATCTTGTGGGTTTCCATGGATCATGATAAAGCAGACAGATTTGGGGTTCCATATAAGAATCCTGTAGAAGTACAATATGTATGCTAGATACAAACTTATGTGAAGACATAACTATTTTCCTATGCAAAATAAAGCAAAAAAGAAGTACCCTCATTGTCAAAAATAATGAAGGGTGTAATTAGAGAGAGAGGGCAAGGAGAAAGAATGCTAGAAACTTGGAGATAGAAGGGACCATAATCGGTTATGGGGACCTGGTTCCACCACAAAGGACATACCATTACCTGCTTTCTGACGCCCTCTAAGAAACCGATTTCATGGACTCTGTGGTTTGTTTCCCGTGTTTTCTCAAAATAGCTCATAATAGCTCTTAAATTTAATTGAAATGGAATGTCATCCCTTCTTCACAACAACTCTATCTCCATACTAAATTTCCTTAGGGGATTTGACTCTATTATCTAAATATTAGCTTTTACTACTCCCAAATAATTTCCAGACAATTTGTATCTTCTTAAAGATGTGCTGAGCTAAAACTACACCAACTATTCTTTTTTTTAATGTTTTATTTATTTCTGAGAGAGAGAGAGCGCGAGAGCGAGAGTGAGCGAGCATGAGCAGGGAAGGGTCAGAGAGACGGGGAGACACAGAATCCCAAGCAGGCTCCAGGCTCTGAGCTGGCTGTCAGCACAGAGCCTGACGCAGGGCTCGAACCCACAAACCGTGAGATCATGACCTAAGCCGAAGTCAGAAGCTTAACCGACTGAGCCACCCAGGCGCCCCTATACCAACCATTCTTGTAACCATATCCTACTCTTTTCTCCATCCTTACTATGACTGTGGTCTCAACTATCATTTCTGGCTTTTGGCTTCTAGATTTGATCTTCCTCACAAGCATTAGTTTTGCTTGTGTGCTGGCTATTGCTTGAATATTCCAATGTCATTACTTGAGTATTCTGATATTCCAGTGTCCTTCACTGGATCTAAAAGAAAATGCCTTTTCTTTTGCCCAAGAAAGCCCCTTTTAATCATTCCCATAGTTCTAAGGAGATTTCACTCTCCAAGTCACCCAGAGCCATCCTGGAAGACAGATGAGGACTTAGCACACCTCCAAAACTGCATGGAACAAGGTCACGATATGAGGGCAGGGCCGAGGATGGGGGCCATGCAGTTTCTAAGCGTGAGCCAGAAAAAGAACAGCTAGGCTGACCAGATCAAATATCACCTGTGCTTTGCTATTGATGATGTCAGATTCAGTATACTGAAAGTGGCACCTTTTACAAATAGGTCTCAAACTGCAAACCATCTAAACCCTGGCAGTTGTATAAGGTAGAACATTTNTTTCTTTTTTTATTTCTGAGAGAGAGAGACAGAGACAGAGACAGAAACAGTGTGAGCAGGAGAGGGTCAGAGAGAAAGGAAGTTAAGAATCTGAAGCAGGCTCCAGGCCCCGAGCTAGCTGTCATCACAGAGCCCGATGCAGGGCTCGAACCCACGAACCGTGAGATCATGACCTGAGCTGAAGTTGGACGCTTAATCGACTGAGCCACCCAGGTGCCCCAACATTTGAGTGTGTTTATCCAAGAAAAAAAGAGATAATGATTATTTAAAAAAAGAAAGCTTTCATTTGAGATACCTGTTTTGGGGCGCCTGGGTGGTTCAGTCGGCTAAGGGTCCGACTTCGGCTCAGGTCATGATCTCACGGTTTGTGGGTTCGAGCCCCGTGTCAGGCTCTGTGCTGACAGCTAGCTCAGAGCCTGGAGCTTGCTTCAGATTCTGTAACTCCCTCTCTCTCTGACCCTCCCCTGCTCACACTGTCTCTTTCTCTCAGAAATAAATAAAAAAACGTTTTAAAAAATTAAAAAGACTTAAAAAATGAGATACCTATTTCCTTCAGATAATCATGGATCTTGGGATAATCAGCATTTTAGGTGGGCACTTTGCAGAACTGTCCATATAAAAACATCCCAAACTATCCATGTCATTACCAACTCATTAAAACACACGCACATGCGCGCGCGCGCACACACACACACACACACTCACACACACAACTAGAAATAAAAGCAAACTTAAAAGATTTTAATTTGTCATGGCCTTTCAATTTTTGAATATTTATGATGTTAGGACTTTATCTCTGATATTCAGGCTATAAGGTTAGAGCATTTTCCTCCCACCTCCAACTCAAGGTTTTAAAAGTAAGATTAATTTGCCTAGTTCTTGTATATTAACCAATCAAAATACTGTTAGTACTAGTCACATATGGTGTTTCGCTTACTGTTTTGCACTTAGAAAATTATTTATGAATCTCTAGAAAAAAATGCAAGTTATTTTGCTCTACATTAATGGTCTCTTTGGCTTTTAGCCTCAGATGAGTCTATGTGATGGTGAAGAAATATTTTGGTGGAATGCCCCGGTGAGGCTGGTGTTTTGGTGCCTTCAGCTAGGGAGAAAGGTGTGCTCCTCGCATGCTGACCTATGAGCCCTGAAGCATTCTTTTAAAACTGTTATTTTGAATTTATTTTGTTTCCACTCTAATGGAATTTATTATTGTAACACTTTTTCATTGGCTGAGAGTTTGTGTCCTTTTTTTGAAAGTTTATTTATTTATTTATTTCATTTTTAAAATTTACATCCTAGCTGGTTAGCATGTAGTGCAATAATGATTTCAGGGGTAGATTCCTTAATGCCCCTCACCCATTTAGCCCATTCCCTCTCCCACAACCCCTCCAGTAGAAAGTTTATTTATTTATTTTGAGGGGCTGAGGGGCAGAGAGAGAGGGAGAGGGAGAATCTCAAGCAGGTTCAGCGCTGTCACTACAGAGTACAAACCAGGAGATCATGACCTGAGCTGCAATCAAGTCAGACGCTTAACAGACTGAGCCACCCAGGCACCCGGAGGGTTACTGTCGTTTTAGCTGTAATATACTCTGACTCATTCCCAGGGAAGAGGACAGAGAGCACATTTCAGACCAGTGCTTTTCAAAAGAACTGCCACCAAACCCTGGATATCATTTTTGGAAATTGCAGGGGACAGTTTCCATCTTAATTGTGGGGAGCAGGCTCTAATGGCATTTAGAAGCAGAAGCCTGCTGGCTCAGGAACCATAGAAAATGGTCCTGTGTCTTGAACAACTATTGCATGTCCTGTTAGACATTCATGTAAGTCATCTTACCTGAGCTAAATGAATATCTGGAAAACTGTGTGCTCCTAGAACTGAGCTCCATGATACCTACAAACAAAGTCATTTGATTCATTTGGGTAAACACAATTTTTAAACAATGTAACTAGCATGTAAATTGAGAGAATAATTGAGGGAATACTGTAAGTTGCTTTGTTTAGAACTTATCAAGACCTGCCCATCATTCAGAAGATTACATGGCATTTGAATTGGCAATTCAAAATTCCTGAATTCGTTTGCATTTTTAACTCTGACATTTGTGGCCCTGCTGTATGCAGGTACAATCATTGAACTACTTTATTGTGTCATCTTTTGTAGTTGAGTCCAAGTATCTACATATTGAAGCACATACCATTTTAGTACATATACTTTTAAAATCCTTCCTTAAGTTATATATGTCATGTTGAATTTTTATGTATATGCATAGATTATATTAACTATAAGCTTAATTTTAGCATGGTAAAGGAGATGACATATTTGTTATTAAAAATAAGTTCATTTGATCTGAAAGCTCATTGGAATTGTTTTGCAATAAAGATTGAAGTATGATAATATTGCTTTCTGTAGAGATAATTTTTATTATCTGTAAAATCAAAGTAATAATAATATCTAGCCCATTGTGATGTTGTTAGGATTACATGCATGTAGGTCATGCATGTAAAGCACTAATTATGCAGTCTGTTACATAGAAAGTATTCTGTAAAAATAGTTTATCATCATCCTGAATTTATCATCTTTGGGAATTTATGAATACATATGGTATAGAATATATATTCCATTTGACCTGGTTTAACACCTGTTCTCCATAAACACCTTCGTTTGGTTTGTGGATCCCCCAAAACTCTTGAATTTTCTCTTATATCATGTTCTGATCCTTCTCAGTTTCCTTTTCTCATTCACCTCATCCCCATAACCTCTTAATTTTGGTGGGGCTCAGAGCATGGACATCTTGTCTTCCCTGTACACACTCTATTGATGGTCTCATCCTGTCCAGTGGTTTTAAACAATATTTATATAGTGCTGAACCCTGAATCCGTATGTCCAGCTGGGAGCTTTTTCCTGAACTCAGGTCTCATATATACAACTGCCATGTTGTTATCTCTAGTTGTGTATCTAATATGCATCTGAAGTGAAGATGTCTAAAACAAAATTCCTAATATCTCCTCATCTAAAAATAATAATTTATCTCTTCTATCTTTCCTGTCTGTTATTGAATNCCCCATCGGGCTCTGTGCTGACATCTCAGAGCCTGGAGCCAGCTTTGGATTCTGTGTCTCCCCTTCTCTCTCTGCCTCTCTCCTGCTCGTTCTCTCCCCCGCCCAAAAATAAGTATACATTAAAAATTTTTTTTTTAAAGTCTTGATTGTGACCATTCTCACATTCTCACCACCTCTCCTTCGGCTGCCCTCATCTAAATCATCATCATCTCAGGTCTGGATGATTACAGTATCACTCTCTTCTCCCTTCTTTCACCTTGGTCCCTCATCTGTACTGCATTCGCACAGCATAATAGCCAGACTGATCCTTTTAAAACATAAATGCTTCCGTGGTAGCCTGTGTTGGTCAGAGTAAATGCCAAAACTGTACAATGGCTTATGACTTCCTGAACAATATGGCTTTCTGTGACCTTTCCAACCTTACTGGCAGCTATTTTCCCCCCTTGACCTCTTACTCCAATTACCCTGATCTTGGTGCTGATCCTGGAAAGTTCTACTCACAGACCTTTGCACATTCTATTTCCTGTACCCAGACCTTTATTTCCCCAATTACCTTCATCTTCAGGTAATTGCTCCAATATCAAATGTTTCCATTCAGATGTTCCCTGACCATCCTATTCAAAATTGAACAAATCCGCATCAATTCTCATTCCTTACCTGATTTATTTTTTCTTTATAATATTTACCACTAACATACTATATTAATTTACTTGTTTAATTTGTTCATTGTCTGTCTTTCACTACTAGAATATGAGGACTGCAAGAACAGATATTTATATTTTTATTCATTTCTGCATCCCCTGCACCTGGAGTAATATCTGGCACTTCGTAGGTGCTCAACAAATATTTATCAAATAAATGCATGAATATTCTGCCTTTTACTTAACACATGACGGAACACAGCATCAATGAACTATCACCTCTTCTGGGATGTCAACACTCTTTACATAAATTATTTCAGGGAAAAAATTCATTTAAAATTATTGTTGTATATACATCTCTTTGCTATGTAAAGCAAAACAAAAATAAAAGCCAGCACTTTTATAGAGTACTTTAAAGCAGAAGTTCACAGAAATGTTTCACATCTATTTTTCTTCATGATCTAACCATATGGAGTAGTATACATGGAGAATATTATCTTCATTTAACTGAGGAAGAATCACAGTTCTAGAAAATAAGTTTGATTAGTCAAGGAGCCTGTGTCTTCTCATTTCTGGTCAATCTACTGTCCCTATTAGTGCTATATATGCACTTTTATCTATGATTTTGTGCACTCAGCTTACCAGAGCAACTATTTAAATGGATTTAGTTGGCCAGTCAACTCATAATTAATTCTGCCTAATAATCCATTTGCTATTTTTATTGTGGAATGGAAAAAAGTGACCTAGTTGCGTTAACACTGCCAACCTTTTTTGTATGTGTCTGTCATTCGCTCTACATGAGTGGTATTCACAGAATCTGCACTGGGAAAACCAGGAGACACAGGTCATGTCTTTTCCATGTTTTGTTAACCCTTGTCATCATTAAGACGTGTGTTTTTTTTGTTTTTTTGTTTTGTTTTGTTTTGTTTTTTGGGGGCAGGAGCTCAATAAGTGTGTCTTTGTGATAGATGAAAGTCCAGGTGGGTATAAGTAAATTATGACTGACAATGTAAATTTTCTTTCCTTACCTCCACATGTAATGGTAATATTTGTAGAATACAATGTCAGTTTCCAAAAGAACTACCTGAAAGACTTCAGTTTTTTTTTTTTTTTTTTTTTTTTTTAATAGTTTATTGTCAAAT
>NW_027527954.1:0-1643 GCF_008692635.1 Crocuta crocuta
CTTATTGACTGTTCAGGGCCTGTACATTCAGGTAGTGTTCTTTTTAAAATTTTTAAAAAAATATTTTATTTATTTCTGAGACAGAGAGACAGTGTGAGCAGGGAAGGGTCAGAGAGTGAGGGAGATCCAGAATCTGAAACAGGCTCCAGGCTCTGAGCTAGCTGTGAGCACAGAGCCGAATGTGGGGCTTGAACCCACGAACCATAAGATCATGACCTGAGCCGAAGTTGGACCCTCAACTGACTGAGCCACCCAGGCATCGCAGGTAGTGTTCTTTTAATGGTGTCCTTTGTTCTCTCTTGTTGTGACTTTGGTTATTTTATTTCCCTACTCTTAGTGATATCTGGGACTCTCCACCATATGTACTTTGGTTTGTTTCTTGAGGTAGCCCAGTTTCCGACGTCAGTGCCAGGTCCTTAATTGCCAAGTCTCCTGAGTCTGGCGAGAATGGTGGAGCAGGGCTGGCCAGAGGCGAATGAGCTGGAGACTGCTGAAATTCAGGCAAGGCGCACCTTCTCTTTTGCGATTCCTCGTTCCATCACTGCCTCACTGTTTTCCCAAACCGGTGACAATAACAGGCATGCGCGGTTGGGTTTCCTGGTCAGGGAACCAAATGTTATGGAATCTGGCCTGGATCACCTGGCGGAAGAACCAAATGGCACTTGGAGATCTTGGAAGGGAGGAGGTTTATTTTACACCGGTGGTCTCAGAGGAGAACATTCTCCAGAGGTCTGATCTCAGAACATTAGCAGAGGGAATCCAAACAAGTAATAAGTGCATTCTCTTTGCCTACAGGGATCCAATTCAGTTAATTTACCCATTACATCTTATATTTTGCCTATTTTGAATAGTTTGGTTTTGCATAATTATGATGATTGTTTGGCAGCAATATAGAACATTTCTGAAGCTTTCCATTCAAATGAGGAGAAAATCATCCATGATTATTGTCTTTGACATAATCTTGGCAAGTGTGAGTATCCGTGCCTTTCTCTGTATCCTGAAGATGATGAAGATGTAAGACAAAGACTAAGCCTGAATTTACACATTGGGAGTTGGCAATGGTTCCATTATGCTGTACTCTGTCTTCTTTAATGATATTCTATTTGAATCTTCTACTATTTGATAAAACTTTAAAAATCAGACTTCTTGAAAATAGAATTGGAGTAGCAAACAGAGACAAGCTATATCACATTAAAGCAAATGGTACAGACCTGAAGTAATTCATCGGTTCATTCTTTCTGTGGAAATGGGACTCTTACTATTTTTGACAGATTACTTACTGGCTGAATATGCAGAGTGTGTGTTTGAAATCCCAGTGAGTTTTCCAGAAATTCATCACAGATGTTGGGTGAAGAAATCCCTCACCAGTGCACAGTGCCTCTGTCTTAAAATGAAGGAAGAGAAAAAAAACCTCATGTGGGGAAAAAACACAAATTACCTAATCNAGAGCAAAAGCTCCCATCTGTTTACTGATCCCCAACTCCCATTGACTTCAATCAGCTTCAGCTTCTCAGCAGGAAGAACTTGTCACAGGATAGGAATTTGAACTTCACTAATAGTATTAAAGGGGATCAAGGCTTCCATAATGAGCTTAATACCTTGGATGCAGAAACAGTATTGGACACTGCAGAGTCTTAAACGAT
>NW_027527955.1:0-15186 GCF_008692635.1 Crocuta crocuta
TTTAAAAAAATTAATGTTTATTTATTTTTGAGAGAGAGAGAGAGAAAAGAGACAGAGCACAAGCAGAGAGGGAGACATAGAATCCGAAGCAGGATCCAGGCTCCAAGCTGTCAGCACAGAGACCAACCTTGAGATCATGACCTGAGCTGAAGTTGAACGCTTAACTGGCTGAGCCACCCAGATGCCCCAGAAAAGGGCAGACTTTAATGTTCAGAAATGCTGACTGCAGTCTTTTTGAAGATAATCCACTCATTCATTCATATGTTTTATCCATCTATTCCTCTATTCAACAAATGTTCTTCCATTGTATATTACGGACTGGAAAATGAGTTAGGTGCTGTGGCTATACTGGTGGGCAAAGCTAGGACTCTCATTATCCTCATGGAGAATTTACAGTCTAGTGGAAATGATCTAAATCTCCAACACTGATAGATGTATAAGATTACTTGCAGCATATTTTGTATTCTGATGACAAAAGAATTATGTATTGTCATGTCATTCATTATCCCTGTGCATCTCTCTAACCACTCTCCCTTATCTCGACCGCAGATCTTTTCCTCATTGCATTTCTTTTTTTTTTTTTTTTAATGCTTATTTATTTTTGAGAGAGAGAGAGACAGAGTATGAGCAGGGGAGAGGAAGAGAGAAAAAGAGACACAGAATGCAAAGCAGGCATCAGAGTTGTCAGCACAGAGCCCTACATGGGGCTTGAATTCACAAACTGTGAGATCATGACCTGAGCTGATCATGACCAACCAAGAGTCAGATACTCAACCGACTGAGCCACCCAGGTGCCCCAAAAGTCAATGATTTTAAATGAAGCATCTACCTATGCTTAATCTCTTATGAAGGACGATTTTTATTTGATTTACATGGGTAAGTCAGTTGAGCAATTAGTCTGTTATTTCTACAGTTTTTGCTATTGGTTTATTTAGGGAGAATCTTAACTTATTATCAAGTACAGTGATTTAAATTCATTCAACAGGTATTTGTTGAATGTCCACGATGTGCTGGGCAACAACCCTGGCACTGGTTTATAAACCTCTGAAAGTCTGGTCAGGGCTTTATATTCTTACTTTGCAATCCCCTAGGTCAGAATGGTTCCTACTTCATAATAAGAATCATATTCCCGGTGTTCTGGTGCAGTCTAGCTGATTCAGTGATTAATACATGGTTATGGACGTGCAGCTTTCATAAGCATAAGGTGTGGTCGCTTGGGTATCAGGACTGTGGGATCCTGGAGGAGATGGTATTGTGTTCAATAGATTTGAGATGAAAAAATGACCTCAGCCATTGCTCAACCTACCTAGCGATAAAGATTATATACTGGGCCTGAGCAGGAGCACTGATCTTTGCTGGGCAGTGGCATGTCTTTACCTGAGGTCATTAGCAGCAGGACATGGGGGTCCAGTAGGCCTTTGAAAAGACACTAAAGGGTAAAGGCCAAGACTGTTGACTTCCAGGGCATCATATCCCTTGAGTCAGAACTTTCTACCTTTGAGGGGCGCCTGGGTGGCTTAGTCGGTAAAGTGTCCGACTTTCGCTTAGGTCATGATCTCATGGTTCGTGGGTTCGAGCCCCGTGTCGGGCTCTGTGCTGACAGCTCAGAGCCTGGAGCCTGTTTCAGATTCTGTGTCTCCCTCTCTCTCTGACCCTCCCCTGCTCACGCTGTCTCTCTCTCTCTCTCTCCTAGAAATAAATAAAAATATTAAAAAAAAAAAAAAGAACTTTCTACCTTTGAGAGGGGTCCTATTATTTGTATATGGGTTTCTATATTTTGTAGCACATATGTGTTAATACACTTTTAACATAGAAATGACTTTTCAAGAAAACTATTTTGTTTCCTTCCTTGCCTGTTGGATTTCACTGTTATCTCTCAGACTGGCGTCACCTCGCCAGAGCCTCCTTTATCACTACAGCTGATTGCTCATTTACTCCACAAGCCTAGCGGGTACGGGCACTGGGGATGTGAACAGAAGCCACAGTTCCTTCCTTACCAGAGCTCACAGGGTAGTGCCAGACTGGCAACTACATGGCATGAATGTCACTGCCCCCCCTTCCCAGGCCCATGGCAGGCACTGTCACCACCAAGGTGGTACTTTAACCTCTCTTACATGTTCAGCTTCTACCTTGTTACTGTGGACTTCCTACCGCCTCCAGCTTTCCCATCTTAAAATTCCTTCCTGCCACCACACCCTCCCTCTTCCCTCCTTCATATCATCTTGAGAATCCAGGACTCACGATCTCTGCTTCTCCAGCCCCCACTTCCGTCTGACCACCATTCTTGGCTTTCTTCCTCAACTATCTTGCTGAGGTCTCCGGCAGCATCCAGTAGCCAAATCCAGTGGCTTAATTCCAATCTTCCTCTCGTTTGACCTCTTAGCGGACTTTGACAAAGGTGATTGCTTACTCCTTGAAATGCTCCTTTCTCTTGCTTTCCAGAGCAGTGTCCTATCCTTGTGTATTCCTGCCTTTCTGATCATTCCTTCTTGGTTCCTTTTTCCTTTTCCTTCAATGACCTGTGTTCTCCAGGCATGTTTTCTGGTGTCCTTCTCACGCTGTATTCTCCTGGGTGATCTAACCGACCCGGTGGCTATGCTGAAAACACCCAAAGCTCTCTCCCCAGCCTGCAGCCTTCCCCAGACCTCCTGATTCCTGCATCCCACTGGCATGACTCACAGGACGTGAGATCCAGCACTGCCATCCCGGCCTTGCCTCTGACTCTGGCCCCAGCTCTAGTGTTTTTCCAGTGGTGTTCCCTCAGGGAAGATGTGGCATGTGCGAGTTCCTGCCCCAGAGACCCGTGAGTCTGCTTTATCCTTTCTCTTCCTCGTTCCCCAGGACTTTGAAGCCAACCGAGTCACTGAGTCACGTCAGTTTTGTCTCATAAATATCACTTCTGTCTCCACCTCCCAGTTCTGGTCTAGGTCACACCGTCTCTCGCATGCGTGCGCCTGCCATCAGTCATCGTCGCCCCCACTCCTTACTGTCGACCACCCTGTAGCCACAGAGACTTTTCTGTAACCACATCTGATCCTGGTGCCCTACTGCTCAGAGGCCTTGCCTTACTTTTCTTGCTTTTATTCTTTCCCAACAGCATGAAGCCTTCCCTACCTTTGCCATCTAAGACTAGAAGACAGTCATTCGGATTACAATAGGAGTCAGGCTGGTCTGGGATTAGGCCTCGTTTTAATCACCTTCATCTTCCCGGGTCCACAGCCTCCGTGGGTGCTGCTGAGGCCACTGCCTTGGGGCTCACATCTCTAGCTGTTCTTTTCTCTCCACCTCCTGCCTCCAGACCCAGCTTGCCACCCATCTGGGAAGGATTCCTCTCTCTAGAAACTAGTTCGTCTGGGCCTCATACCATCTATCTCTTCAACAATGCCATATGTAATTGTGATTTTAATTTTATTTGGACTTTTTTTTTCATTACCAAGAGAATGAAAGTCTTTTGCGTTCCTCTATAACCTCCTGTTACCTTTAGGATAAAGTCAAAATTCCTGATCAAGACTTACCAGGCCTCTCATGACCTTGGCAGATGCTGTTTTACTGCTCTAGCCTCCTTCATCTGCACCCTCATCTTAAAGAATTCCTGGGCTTGTTTCAAATCCTCAGAGGCCTTTTTTTCTTTGCTCTTCCCCAAGACTGGCATCTGCTGGTTTCTACATAGCACTGTTTCCCCTCCCCAGCTTTCTGTCTTTGTCACCCAGCTCATCTTTCTCATTCCTTGGACACAATATAACTATTATTTATTCCTGGAAGCCTTTGGCCTTGTCTGGCCTCTCAAATCTGGGTTTGATGCCTTTCAAATGTACTTTCATAGTGTATTATGCAACCCATTATCATTTAATTGCCTATTTACCTGTTTTCCACCTAAATTATGAATTATTTGAAGGCAGCACCTGTGTCTCATTTCTCATTATATCCATACTTCCTAGCAGAGGGACTCATTTTTTACAAGGTACAATGAATAAATGAATAAATGTATGAACACTGAGCCTTGATCTTTATATAACTAATGACTGGCATAATACTGTTTTTAATAACACTTTTACAAAGATGCAGAAACATTCATCATGAGACTGTCTCATATCAACCTTTGAAAAAAGCGGCAGACAGAATGTTAAATGATTTCTCAGTAGACTTTTCTGATGATCTAGCCCAAGAACCAACATGATTTTTCTTAAATAGCAAGTCAGGATCAGTTAATGGCTTGAAAAAACCAATGAATGGATCATAGGCATCGTTTAAAAATAATGTAGTATAAAATAGAATAAATTTGAATAGAATAAAATTGAAATGTCATAGTGTATCACATGTAGTGAAGGCAAGTATTGTTTTGTGAGATTTTGTTGCTGTTTTATACACACACAACGCATATAAATGGTTGTAGGATGAAATGTGTTTCTCATTTTCTCACTGTGGTTTACAGTCAGTAAACCCTTGCATTCAACGATCTCTCTTAAGCCCCACTAAGCAGAGCTGAATCAGGAGTGTGGACTCCAGTGATTTAGTGGAGGTATCCTGTATTGTTTGGAAAATGAGACCTTTGCACTTTTTGAGTCCAAGCATCTGGTTTTCACTTTGTTGCTTACTCCTTCAATATTCGGGACAGTTTATTCAATCACCAACCGTTTTCTTTTTTGAAATACTTACCTATGTTTGGGTAGGAAGCTGTGATCAGGATGTTACCACTCTCTTTGGCAGTCTCCCTGGAAGGGGCTGAGGGCAATTGTTGCCCAGAGATAGCCCTGACCCGTTCATCTGCTAGAAGACCAGGAGGGGCAGGCACATTTCTGATGCACTTTATCTTCTGTATGTGCTCTTGATTTGCATGCACAGCCTGGCACAAGCCCCTGCCTCCCATTTCGGTTTTTCTTATGCTTAAAAGCGTCTACGCTGTAGATGAAAAGAAGTCACATTATTAGCCTGTCAACATCCTTTTAATTATTTAAAAGTTGGCAGATAGAGCAGATATACCATGATATGTCTAGTAGTTTTCCATTTTGGGGGGCAACCTCATTTTGAAATAACCCATCAGCATACTAATAAACAAGTGTTATTAAAGGCTCATGTGCACTTAGTGTATGTGAATAATTAATGTAAGACTGTTCTGTGTGAGTAGGGAAAAATAGAAAAAAATACTAATACAGATTTTTATGCTTCTATTTTATCTTCCTCTAAAGGTAACTTTTCAGAGAGTAGACCAGGATAAACTAGAGGGTTTTCCTTTTCCTTCTCATTCTAGAAGATGCTGGCAAAAGAAAAAAATACAATGTTTTTATTTAAATTGGGTTTAAGATAAGATGATAGCTTGGATTGGAATACAAGTACAGTTGGCTCTTACACAACATGGGTTTGAATTGGGCAGTTTCACTTGTATGTGGCTTTTTCCCCTGATAAATGCAGTACAGTGTTATAAATGTATTTTCTCTTCTTTATGATTTTCTTAATGCCATTTTCTTTTCCTTAGCTTACTTTGTTGTAAGAAAACAGTTTATAATACATATAACATACACTGTGTTAATTCTTTATGCTATCAGTAAGGCTTCTGGTCAACACTAGGCTATGAGTAGGTAACTTTTGGGAGGAGTCAAAAGTTATCATCAGATTTTAATCTGCACGTGGGACTGGCCCCCAAACACTGCATTGTTCAAAGTCAACTGCAGTTTATTTAGGAAATTCCCTTTGACATAGCATCAGATAGATGTTTTAAGGGAAGTGTTTGTTTATAGCTGATGCATGTTCCCTCACACAGGCCCTTTTCCTCGAGTCAGGTAGGTGAGTAGGACTTTGACTCAGCATGTAGGTGCTACCCCAGTCACTGGTGGGCACCGGACTGCAAGAAAAAGGACTTCTAGTGAGTTGTCACATGTGCAGTTTTCTTTTCGGTACACTTCACAAGAACTGTGTTTCTTCTTCTTCTTCTTCTTCTTCTTCTTCTTCTTCTTCTTCTTCTTCTTCCTCTTCCNAGTACACTTCACAAGAACTGTGTTGTTTCTTCTTCCTCTTCTTCTTCTTCTTCTTCTTCCTCTTCCTCTTCCTCTTCTTCTTTCTCCCTTCTTCCTTCTTCCTTCTTCTTCCTCCTCCTCCCCCTCCCCTTTCTCTTCTTTCTTCTTTTTTTTTTTAAGTTTATTTATTTATTTTGAGAGAAGGGGAAAGAGAGCAGGGGAGGGGCAGAGAGGAGGGAACTAGAGAGAATCCCAAGCAGGCTCTGCACTGTCAGTGCAGAGCTCCATGAAGGGCTCAAACTCAGGAACTTGTGAGATCATGACCTGAGCTGAAGTCAAGATTCGCCACTTACCTAACTGAGCCACTGAGGTGCCCTAGAACTGTGTTGTTGTTTCTTCTTCTTCTTCTTCTTCTTCTTCTTCTTCTTCTTCTTCTTCTTCTTCTTCTTCTTCTTCTTCTTCTTCTTCTTCTTCTTCTTCCTCTTCCTCTTCTTCTTTCTCCCTTCTTCCTTCTTCCTTCTTCTTCCTCCTCCTCCCCCTCCCCTTTCTCTTCTTTCTTCTTTTTTTTTTTTAAGTTTATTTATTTATTTTGAGAGAAGGGGAAAGAGAGCAGGGGAGGGGCAGAGAGGAGGGAACTAGAGAGAATCCCAAGCAGGCTCTGCACTGTCAGTGCAGAGCTCCATGAAGGGCTCAAACTCAGGAACTTGTGAGATCATGACCTGAGCTGAAGTCAAGATTCGCCACTTACCTAACTGAGCCACTGAGGTGCCCTAGAACTGTGTTGTTGTTTCTTCTTCTTCTTCTTCTTCTTCTTCTTCTTCTTCTTCTTCTTCTTCTTCTTCTTCTTCCTCCTCCTCCTCCTCCTCTTCTTCCTCCTCCTCCTCTTCTTCTTCTTCTTCTTCTTCAAATGTTTATTCATTTTTGAGAGGGAGAGACAGAGCATGAGCAGGGGAGGGGCAGAGAGAGAGGAGATACAGACTTTGAAGAGGGCCCCAAGCTCCAAGCTGTCAGCATAGAGCACAGTGTGGGCCTGAACTCACTAACCATGAGATCATGAACTGAGGCACAGTTGGACACTTAACCAACAGAGCCACCCAGGCTCCCCAGAACTGTTTCTTCTAGCTGTGTAGTCTGATTTCCTTGTATTGTCTTAATTAAAGAGATGCTTTTTCCTCTTGTCTGATCTTGTTTCATTGTGTCTTCTGGCCTCTTTGCAGGGGCAGAAAGAGTGTCCGGTGTGCTGTTGCATTGCCAGCACATGGTCACTAGTATTAAACTACACTGGACTGAGCCCTGCTGAGTTTCGCATCAGGGATTGTAGTCAAGGTCTTTGTCCTGTTTCCCTTCCTACTAGACTGATTCACAGAACTCCTTCTCCTCCCTGGGAAGGAAAGGCAGCTTCATTCCCACTTGCTTGATGCATCCGATTTTGCTGAATGCTTACTGCGTGCGAGACCCTGCATTTGGCTCTGGGAATATACGGATAAGTTTTAGACAGTTTTGCCCTCAAGGAAGTCATTGCCTATTGGGAATGAATTTGTGAACCGTATTAGTCCCTTCAGCCCTATCAGCTAGTGGATTATTCATAATATGAGAAGATCCATTACCACTGTAGGCCTAGAATGGTCCTATATTTTGGGACCAATCTATATTTTAAAAGGAGGAGGATTTATTGCAGGAACTTGTTACAGACGTGTTGGAAGGGGCCGGAGGAATAAAGCAGAGCAGGTGGCTTTACCTAGAGCTTGGCAATTGTAGAAAGCTGCGACAGCCCCAAAGGCTAAGGCACAAAGCAAAGGCTGTGTTCTGGAGCCTGTTCGTGTGTGTTGCTGTGGCCACTCCTACTGTGTTGGGTCACAACACTGCCTCTGAGCCAGTCCCGGGCCTAGCTCCCCACTGCTGCCGTGGGACCACGGTCAACACTCTGCTGCCCTGGGCCTGCTGTGCCGGAGCCTGGAGCTGCCCACCATCACCTGCGTCCTTCACAGGGACGGCCAGAGCCAAAATGCCCTCCTCCCCCAACCATCCTCCAGTACCGTGCCGTCATTGTCAGATGGAAGCCAGCTCTTAGGTGGCAGGGGAGACTGGAAAATCCTGTTTTGCAGCTTCTAGCCTTATGCAGCATGTGAGGAGGGCACAGAAAAGCCGTACTGGGCATGAGTTCCACCAGAAAGCACCCAACGTACCAGGTCAAGTAGCATCATAGCACTATTTGGGGCAAATTCTCTTTCTCTCTCTCTGTTCTTTTTCTTTCTCAAAATCACCTTCAGGAAGCTTCTGCAGACTTGGAATCACCTGGACAATGCATGGTTGTTTTAGTTTGATTTGATATTATTGCCAGTCAGCCTATATGAGGAAGGTGCCTGGGCCCATCCACTTGCTGGGAATGTTGGTGGATTTTCTTACTGATCTCACTGAGAGTGTTCCAGCCTAAAGAACTATTCTAAGTACCAATAACATATTAAGAAAAGAACATTGTATAGTATTCATTTTCAAGAAATATTTGAAGACATACGATTGCCTATTAGATAGGTGAACACCTCCTCAAAGTAAAACTTCCTTTCATAGAAAGCACAGAACATTTCCCCCAGAATAACTATTAGGTATAAAACACTGCTGAGGTCAATGTCTTTTTAAGAATGTGGCCTCTTGACTATACTTCTTTATTTAGATTAATGGTCTCCAGGAGCTGCTCTAACTCTTTTCTCTGTCTGCTCTGGCTTCCCACTAGAATGGTCTTCAGCAGAGAAGCCATCAGGAGACTTCTCGCCAGTAAGTGTCGCTGCTACAGCAATGATGCTCCCGACGACATGGTCCTGGGGATGTGCTTTGGTGGGTTGGGAATCCCTGTGACACACAGCCCTCTCTTCCATCAGGTGAGAACACGTTTTTATTCCTACCTCAGAGGGAGAGAGGGGGACTTCTCACTTAAGGATCCTCCTTCATTTCCTTCATATATTCTTTTGGAGACAATCTTAAGAACTATGTACAGGCTCCAGATCTCTTCATCCAGAGGGCTGATGCTGTACCACGTACAGCAGGAAAATGGAAGGTAGAAAGTTCTGGAAAACGAAATGGTGTTTGACCAGTGTCCTTGAATACATAACCAGGGAAAAGCTACTCTTTTTCTTCCCTCTATTTTTTTTTAATGTTTATTTCTTTTTTTGGAGAGAGAGACAGAGTACTAGCAGGGGAGAGGCAGAGAGAAAGAGAGATAGAATCCAAAGCAGGCTCCAGGCTCTGAGCTCTCAGCACAGAGCCCGATGCAGGGCTCGAACCTTTGACCTTCGACCTGAGCCGAAGTCGGACACTTAATTGACTGAGCCACCTAGGCACCCCTCCCTCTATTTTTGAGTTAAAACACTGATGGCATTTAAAAATTATTAGATGCTATCTAAAAATATGCAGGAATGACCTAGAATTTCCTGCTGTATGTATGCCACCAAGTGAATGTAAATCTGCACTGTCCTCAGGTTTTACACTGTCCACTGGCTGCTTTTTTATTGGGCTTTCTCCCCTTACATTGCTATTAAGCTGAGTGTTCAATTCTGTTAGGCTTCAGCCCATATCCCAATAAGCATATATACTGCAGGTGTAAATTTTTGTTGTCTGAGATGATGTTTGCTCATGGCTGTACCACACTACAGTCTGGGTTTGGAGAAGGGAATCCTCCACATTATTCTTGGTAGTTTTTTTCAGGAATCAGGTCAGCAAATGTTCTGATGGTGTCATAATACAAATGTTGTCATATTTAGTAACCAGTAGCAAATGCTGTCATACCAATATAGAAAACTGAACATGACAGAAATAGCACTATAGGAAATAACTTGAACAAGGCAAAGGAAATGTTTGCATTATCAAGAAAGCCAGGATCCATTTTGGCATCCTTGAGGACCACAATGGAGAATAAAAATAGACCTTTCATAATAAGAAATGTATGAGAAACCTCTTTCTTGGTACTAGTCAGGAGGACTTATCCATCTTTTAAACCTGGAGCCCTTATCCATTTTAAGCCTATGTATTGTGTTATGGGATGGCTTAGAGAAGCAAGTTATTTTCTCTTGCTCTTTCTCTTGTTCTATGTCATAGTGTTTCACTTCTAGAAAAGGAAAGGTAATTAAAACTGTTGGTTTGTAAGGGGAATCATTTATCACTGTTAATAGGATGGTCTTAGGTTTTTATAGCACCAAGGGAAGAATATGCTAGTAAAGAAAATGATAAAGAGAAAAGAAAGAGGGAACATAATCCTTAAGTAAAAATCCTTTGAAGATAATTAAAGATAAAAAGAATTGTGATTCCCCAGATGTTAAGACTCTTAATTTCTCTAATTCACATAATAAATTGTAAATCTTTCCAAAATTGTAAAATATGCTGAAAGCCTATCCTCCCCAACAGATAACCACTCTATCTTCTAATTCTTAAGCCTCTTGTAGAGAGTTTACTGTGGTTTAGAAATTATTTCCCATTTATAATGCTTGACTACTGATCCAAACAGTATATTATTTGTTCATACTGAGAAACATATATGAGGCACAGAAATAAAAATCTAAGCTTCCTAATGAGTAAGAGACAGAGTGGGCCTTAGGAAACAGTCTCAGAGACACAGTTGCCTGGGCCACTCTCCTCTTTTTGGTCAACTTATTGTGAAATCATAGGCTTAGAATGGGGCTTCAAGGAATGTCTAATATATCCTTTTATTAAAAACAAAGGCTCTAGAGCATATGGTTTTCTGTTCTTAAAATTATATGCTACCAATGGGTATAACATATACCACTGCAATGGCTAGTGCATCCTCTGCGCAAAATCAGCAAAATACTCACTTCCAGAATCTGGAAATCAAACAAAAGCATTGGGAAGCATTCATTCCTGAAAGATTGCTCTGGTTTCTGTAAGACCAACAGAGTATGAGGCCTTCTGAGGCCTTTCTGCCTGAAGCCCCCCCTAGCCTCCACGCCACCTTGCAAGAGACAAAAAGAACAGTTTGACCAGTATGAGCCTACCTGGAAGAAACAGCAGCTTTGCTGTCAGAGGGAGGGGACTTGGTTTGGGTAGGGAGTGATAGAAACCCACAGATATGTTGGCTAAAATAGTCAAATGTGGTAGGAAACAAAAACCCTTCATCTTCAAGGGCCTGAGGTTGCAGTCTCAGATATGGTAAAGGGTGGCTTAGCCAGAAATTTAATACCTAGTACCCCAGAAATAAGAGAAATATTCGGGCTAGAAAAGCTCTTCGCAGTTCTCTGGCTGACCGAGAAAGTATGTGCGTGCACATGGGGCACTGGGTGAGCCTAGCAGAGAGTAAAATCCAAGACAGATTTGAGAACCCACAGAAGCTTTGAATGTGCTTCCAACATAGATCCAGCTAGAAGCCTTATGGGCTTGAGGCATTTGAGCACCACTTCTGCCTATTTCATGAGTTGATCACTAAGCTATTCAAGCACAGTGTGACTTCTAGCAAGCCAAACTACCTGATAAAAGTAAAAACTTAAAAATTGAATGGAGATATCAGTAGCCATGCACTGCAGTGAGAAAGATTCCAGTGTAAATCAAGTTACTTTTAAAAAGTAGTAAAAATAAACAGATAATTTGCTACATTTTTAAGATAACCAACTTCCAACAAATTATCATGAGGCAAAGAGATAATACTGAGGAAAAATGTAGGAATAGAAACTGACTCTGGGTGTTACCAGATGTTAAAGCTGATAGACAAAGACTTTAAGAAGACAGTAAAATTATAGTCATAGAATTAAAGGAAACCATGTTCATAGAATCAAAGGACAATATGATGACAATGACTCGACAAGTAGCAAATCTTAATAAAAAATAGAAGCTATGGTAAGAAACAAATGAAAATTCTATAGTTTTATTAAAACCCAATAACTAAAATGAGAAATTATTTAGGTGGATGTAACAGTAGATTTGAGATGGCAGAAGCAACAGTGAACTTGAAGGCACATCAATAGAAATTACCCAGTCCAAAGAATAGAGAGAAAAATGAACAGAGCTTTAAAATCCTTTAAAGTATACTAACATACATTTAATGGGAGTCCTAAAAAGTGAATGGAGAGGGAATTGGATCAAAGATATTTTTCAAAGAATAAGGGTTGAAACTTCCAAAATGTGATGAAAAACATTACTCTATACCTCTAAAATGCTCAACAAAGCTCAGGTAGGATAAGCATGAAAAGAATTACAAATAGACATGTTACAGTCAAACTGTTCAAAGACCATGAAAAAGTGAAAATCTTAAAAGCAACAGAAAACCTAATGAAAAGAGAAACAAAAATATAGTTACTGGATGATTTCTCATTAAAAATAATAGAAGCCTGAAGGCAGAAATAAAAAAAGAAACGAATCAACGAATGATTCTATATCCAATTCTATATCCACAAAAAGTGAGAGAAATCTTTGCTAGTAGACCTTCCCTATAAGAAGACTAAAGGAAACCCTTGGGGCTCAAAGCAAATGGCACATGATAATTGGAATATATAGGAAGGAATGGAAGGATATTGGAAAGGGTTAATATGGAGAAAAATATAAAAGACTACGTGTTTGTGTAAGAGAAGGAAAGTGTGTTTATAAACATACATATTTTTTCTCTTAATTTCTTTAACAAATACAAGATTGTTTAAAACCATAATTATAACCGTATATTGTTGGGTTTATCACACAGATAAATGTAATATATATGATGATAATAGCACAAAGACAAGGGAAGGAAATGAAGCTATATTGTAGTGGTTGATTTTATTGGAATTAGGTCAGTTTTAACCTAAGATAAACATGCATATTGCTATCCTTGGAGCAATCTCTAAAAGATAATTTTAAATATATAGCTTAAAATATTATCGATAGAGGGATTTATGTAGACACTAAAAGATTTTCTTTAACAAAAAAAGTCAATAAATGAGAAACAGGGACAAAAAATATGGGTCATATTGAAAACAAATGGCAAAATGACTAATCAAAATATAGTTTTATCCATTATTATGTTAAATATGAATAGACTAAACTCCTTAATCAAAAGGAAGATATTATCAGATCACATAAAAGGCAAGATTTGACTCTCTGTTGTCTATAAAAATGCACTTTAGATTCAGAGACACAAATGGGTTAAATGTAGAAGGACAGGAAAAGATGTACCCTGCAAACAGTTATTCACTCCTAAGAGAGCTTGAGTGGCTATGTTAAAGATAGGAGTTATGTTAAGAAGAGGAGTATTACTAGAGAGAAAGAGGGACATATCACAACAAAAACTCAATACATCAAGAAGACACAATAATTATAAATGTATATGTACACCTAACAGATCTTCAAGATACATGAAACATAAACGGACAGGATTGAAAGGAGAAGGGGACAAATACTAACTACTTGACTTAACTGATACATAAAGAACATCTCATCTGACAATAGCAGAATACACATTCTTTTCAAGTGTGCATGGCATCTTCTAAGGGATAGATTATATGCTAGGTCATAAAACAAGTCTCAATAAATTTTAAAGGATTGAAAACACACAAAATATATCCTTCCAGCCGTGGAATAAAGTTAGAAATCCACAGGGAAAAAAAAAAGGAGAATTTCCAAATATTTGAAAATTATATAACATATATTTAAATATCCCTGGGTCGAAGAAGAAAAAGGAAAATTAGAAAATATCTTAAATAAAAATGAAAACAACATATCAAAAATTTTTTGTATTACTATATAGGGATTGAAGGGAAATTTATAATTTTAAATGTGGGAATAAGGGTATTAAATCATTAATCTAAGGATCTGTATTGATAAAAGAATATTATCAAATATGAACTAAACAGAATAAAAAAATATTAAAGGTTAGAGCACAAAATCAATGTAGAAAACAGAAAAACAGAGAAAATTAGTTAAGCCAAAAATTAGTTATTTTGGAAAGATCAGCTGATTTGGTAAACCTTTAGCTATGTTGGCCAAGAGAAAAAGAAAGAAGACACAGATTACCAAAGCTGAAAGAGGGGACATCATTAGAAACCCTAACGAAATTGTGCCAAAAAGTTAGACAATTTAAATAAAATGGGAGAAATTTCTAGAATCACACTCATTAGCCAAACTGTCTTAAAAAGAAACAGAAAAAGTATTTGAACCTATATACATTGGTGAAATTGAATTAAAGAGTGAGAATACTTTCTGATTCATTTTATGAGGCCAATGTTAACCTAATATGTCAAAGATGCATATTGTTATCCCTCCAGCAAGCACTTAGAAGATTACTCCAGGGGCGCCTGGGTGGCTTAGTCGGTTAAGCGTCCGACTTTCGCTTAGGTCATGATCTCGCAGTTCGTGAGAGCCCCGCGTCGGGCTCTGTGCTGACTGCCAGCTCGGACCCTGGAGCCTGTTTCAGAGTCTGTATCTCCCTCTCTGACCCTCCCCTGCTCCGCTGTCTCTCTCTCTCTCCTAGAAATAAATAAAAATATTTAAAAAAAAAGATTACTCCAAAAATAAAGGGATTAAAATGGCATATCAGAAGAATAAACTGCACACTAATATTTCTCTGGAGCACAGATAGAAAAATCCTTAAAATATTAGCAAACTGAATCCAGCGATATATAAATGGGATTACATGCCATGCCCAAGTGGGATTTATCACAGGAATGCAAACTTGGTTTAACCTCCAAAATCAATTATTTTTGTACACCATGTGAAGAGAATAATGAAAAAAGCCACATGATCCTCTCAATAGACACTGAAAAATATTTGACAAAATCTAACGCCCTTTCATAATAAAAAAAAATAGACAAATGAAAAACAACTCTCAACAAAATAGAAGTCCCCAATCTCATAAAGTGAATCTATAAAATAACAAAATTGGCAACAAGGCAGGGATGTCTGTCTCACCACTTTTAGTCAGCACGATACTCAGAGGTTCTAACCAGTGCAATAAAGTGCAAAATACACATGTAAGGATACAATTGGAAGGGAGGAAGTAAAACTGTCTTTATCCATAGACAGCATGATCTTGTATGTAGAAAATCCTACCTATCTACCAAAGCTTGGGGTGGGGGTGGGGTGGGGGTAANTTCTTTGTTAAAAATTGACAAGCTGATCCTAAAATTTATATGGAAATACAAAACAGGTCTTAAAAAGGAGATCAAAATTGGAGAATTTACCCTTCGAGGATTTCATAACTCACTATAAAGCTATGATAATCAGGCCAAGGTCCAAGTAGTATAAGGATAAACACACACACACGCATCCT
>NW_027527955.1:15278-153927 GCF_008692635.1 Crocuta crocuta
ATGGTAAACTAATTTTTGACAAAGATGCCAAGGCAATTCAGTAGGGAAGTAGAAACAGTTGTGCTGGGGCAGTTATATATTTCCACACACAAAAAATGAACTTGGAACTTTACCTCATACCACACGCAAAATTTAACTCAAAATGGATCATAGTACAAAATATAAGAGCTAATACTATAAACTGCTGGGAAAAAACATAGGGGTAATTCTTTGTGACCCCGGCAAAGATTTATGGCATCAAAAGTATAATACATAGAATGAAAAATTTATAAATTGAACTTTATAAAACTTAAAAAAAAACCTTTGCTCTTTAAAAGATATCATTAAGAGAAAGAAAAACAAATTTGTAACTGAGAGAAATGTTTATAAATCATTTATCTGGTAAAGGACTTGAATCCAGAATATATAATAATCTTTTGCAACTCAATAAGAAAATAAACTGCTGAGTTTAAGACAGGCCAGTGATTGAGTAGACATTTCATTAATGAAGATTCATGAATGGCTAATAAGCACGTGGAAAGATGCTCAACGTCATTGTCATTAGGGAAATGCAAACTAAAAATCACATGTCCTAGAATGGCTCTAAGCAAAATGACAGACCATTCCCGGTGTTGGTAAGGATGTAGAGAAGCTGGACTGCTATTGGGAATATAAAATACACTCGTTTTGGAAACATTTCAGTGGTTTTTTAAAAAGTTAAACATATATGTGGTAGGCAGTTTATGACATAGAGTCTCATTGGTCCCCTCCTGCTGGTATTCATACTTGTGTATTCCTCTCTCTGCAGTATGGGCCAGTTGCATAGGGAAAAGGTGAGGGGAAGTCCCTTCTGTAATTAGGTTACAAGGGATTGTGACCCCCAGCTTTCTTGTAGACTCTCCCTACTTCCTTATTGGCTTGCAAGTAGTTTTGAAGCAAGCTGCAAGGGGCTGGGCATGGCAGCGCAAAGCCACAGAAGGAACTGAATGTTACTCGCAACCATCAAGTGAGTTTGGAAGTGAATCTTCTAGTCGAACCTTCCGATGAGATCATAGAGCTGTATAGAGATGTAATGAGATAAAGATCTTGATTACAATCTTGAGAGAAACCGGGATGCAGAAGTCCTGGCTAAGTTGTGCCAAGATTCCTGACCCATGAAAGCTGTGTGATGATAACTGTGTGTTGTTTGTATAGTATAGCCACTCGACGTAATATTGCTCACAATGAAAGTAATGAACTACTGATACATGCAGCAGTGCTAAGTGAAGCCAGGCACAAAACATTCATAGTGTATGATTCCACTGCTAAGAAACTTCTAGAAAAGGCAAACGTATAAAGAAAAAGCAAATCAGTGGTTTCTTGGGTCTGCCAGTAGGAGTTAGGATTGACTGAGAATGCATGCCAGGGGATTTGGAGGAATGACTGTAGTCTTCTAAAACTGGACTTGTGGTTGCCTCAACATGGACGTTTACTAAAAATTTTCAAGCTACTGTTACTGTATGAGAATTGTATGTAAATCATATGTGAATAAAGCCATAAAAAATGTATGTGTCTCAGGAAATACAATTTTAATCTCCACTTGTTGTACTATTCAGTGTGCTCTAATATTTACAGATTAAATTAAAAAAACTTTTAATGTTTATTTTTGAGAGAGAGACAGAGAGAGACAGAGCACAAGCAGGGGAGGGGCAGAGAGAAAGGAAGACACAGGCTCCAGGCTCTGAGCTGTCAAAACAGAGCCTGACATGGGGCTTGAACTCAGGAGCCATGAGATCAGGACCTGAGCCGAAGTCGGACGCTTAACTGACTGAGCCACCCAGATGCCCCAACAAATAATAATTTAATTTCACCCAATGTTATGTCCTTCTCATGCAGCTTAAGCCGTCTCTCTCCCCCTGTGCACAGCTTCCCTTCATGCTCCACGTCTGTTCCTAAGGCCTCCTCCTGCACTCCTGACCCTGGTACTTCCTTTTGGCATTTTGAGCAAGGACATGTGATCATCAGAGTCCATCTAGACTTCTTGGTGTTACAGATGCCTCTTTTCACTTTTCTAGTTTTGTTTTCTTCTTTTCCATAACTGCATTTTCCACAAATGATGAGCACATTCTAATACTTCATAAACCAGCCCTTCACTCGTATCCATGGCTTCTAAGATAAAAATGCAATCACTTCTGGAATCTGCATTAATACCGGGAAAGAGATTATGGATTTATGTTTTTCCTGTGAGATGCATTTGTGTCTCTAACAGTTCACTTTTAAATGTGAAAAACGAGCCAAGATTTGTTTCCACCGTTTTCCTTTCTTTTGGGACCACCGTGGAGTTATCTGAGAACTGAATGGAGAGAATGTTTTTCCTGGGTTTTCTTCCATGCCAGTAAACTCTCAGAAGGCCTTGCAAGTAAACATGAATCCCCTCAACTAATATTCAAAATTGTCTCAACTCTGTTAGGCTTTATTCCAATACGTACATTTTGTCTTTTTTTTTTTTCTCTTCCTTTAAAAATTTCCTTCTTAGATTTTTAACCCCATGAGCACTTAGAATTTTTTATTTTTTATTTTTTTAAATGTTTTATTTTATTTTATTTTTGAAACAGAGAGAGACAGAGCATGGGAAGGGGAGTGTCAGAGAGACAAGGAGATACAGAATCTGAAGCAGGCTCTAGGCTCTGAGCTAGCTGTCAGCAGAGAGCTCGACACAGGGCTCAAACCCACGAACTGCAAGATCATGACTTGAGCCAAAGTTGGACACTTAACTGACTGAGCCACCCAGGTGCCCCTAGANTGAACACTCCTATGAGCAGGATATTTGTAACATCCCTGGATAAAGCCTCCCAAGGAGGCCAGGGCAGTAAAGGCCCTGTTGATGTGCCCAGCCTGTGGCACATCGGAATGAGTATGCTGCACTAGTATCTGGGCTGAGGACCTGCTCTCACCCCCATTCCATTCCTGGCTTGTCACGTCACCCTAAGGAAGTTACAATTTCTGTGAGCTCTGTTTTCTCGTCTACAAATTGGTAATGGACCATGATGCCCTGATCTTCTTGCAAGGTTGTCTCAAGGGTTGAATGAGATAAAATGTAATGAAGGAATTCTGTAAGCCATTTAAGAGAGTCTATTTAAGTATTCATATCAAGCATTTTTAAGCAGAATGTAATAAAATATTAGCCTAGAGGAGTCTTGTTTTTAAAATTTATCCTAGGGGCACCTGGGTGGCTTAATTGGTTGAGCATCTGACCTTGGCTCAGGTCATGATCTCACGGTCTGTGAGTTTGAGCCCTGCGTGAGGCTCTCTGCTGTCAGTGCAGAACCTGCTTCAGATCCTCTGTGTCCCCTTCTCTCTCTGCCCCCAGTCCCCTTGCCTGTGCTCTCTCTCTCTCAAAAATTAAAAAGAAAAAAAAACATTTTAGAAGTGTATCCTATCTGGTTTCAATAAAGCCAAGACTGTTTCAGAATTGATAACCCAATGAGTGACTATATAACACAGATGGGCTATCTAAATCTGGAAACAAGATAAGTGTTGAGAGAAGGTGGATGCTTTGTTTAGAGTAAACAAAATGGGATCTGGTTTCAGTTTCCTTCCACACCTTGTGGGTTACTTCAATCTCAGTCATTCTAGGCTATGTCTGATTCTGCTTAAACTTCATTTCATTAGTTCTAGAGAATATTGAAATGCTGACAATGCAAAAATTATTTAGGCCCTCTTGCAAACTGTTTCCAGTTACTCAATATTTGCCTTCACATTTCTGCAGACTAGATATCTAGAGAGGAAGAGAGCGTTGAGATACTTTACCCTTCTCCCTGGTTCCCAGAGGAGCTCCACATTTTTCTGCTCTGAGGGACTTAACACCTAATTACACATCTGGGCAGTGGCTAGGCCAGAGGAACCCTGAGAACTCTTCACACCTCCTCCCCGCCCCCCCACACCACATATGGCCAGAATTTCTTTCAAGAGGCCTAGGAAAAAATTTTTCTGCTTTTTTATACAAGTTATAATAGTTAAATGACTTACCAAGGAAAGCTTTTTATATTTATGATCATGGTTGAGGAATCTCCTAGAGGTCTGACCATGGAACACAGAAGCAAAAACGGTGCATTTGGAATATTTAAGTGATCAGAGATACAGAAGCAGAGAGCCTGGAGTCAAAGGGAGGGTGGTGGAAAAGATTTTCTTTCTTGCCTTTAAAATCCCATAACCAATATCAAATATTGAAAAAAAGCAGCCCTTTCATAAATTCAAATGCTATTCTGAAGCAAAATTGTTTTCAGTGTCTACAAGAGCATAAATCTCTGTTTCTCTTCCTCCAGGCCCGGCCCGTGGATTATCCTAGGGACTACCTTTCTCACCAGGTTCCCATATCTTTTCATAAACACTGGAACATCGATCCGGTAAAGGTATATTTCACGTGGCTGGCACCCAGTGAGGAAGACAAAGCCAGGCAGGAGACACAGAGAGGCTTTAAGGAAGAGTTATAACGTGTGCCAGCCTGTTGCACATTTGGGTAATGAGAAGGAGTGGAGGCGGGCGTGGTCCTGTGAGCTGGGATCACACTGCTTCCACATGCCGCATGGCCTTGGGAGCCTCTGACTTTAGGTGGAAATGATGTTATGGTATTTTTGGAGGGGGGGAAGAAACAGAGTTACAGGGGAAATGGATTTTTTTTTTCTGGGAAAAATCTCTTGCTTTTGCATTATTTGGTTATTGTAATATACAGTGATGACTGTGTATTTTTCAAGCTGTGATACAGCAGCTTTATTACTGTCACAGAAAAATAAATGGTACCAGAAGTCTCCTTCCCATTTTCTCTCTTCATTATAAAGTGTCAGATGAGCATGAGGCTGGCAAGAGAGGACTGTGTTTATATATATATACTATATACATATATATATTCTATATATACTATATATATATACACACTCTATATAGAAGAGGCAACATCTGTTGATGTGGGTATTACCATGATGTGAACTTTATAATCATATTATTAATGATGAAAATTATTCTGTATTAAATATCATTCACCAAACATCATAAAAGTCAAGATATGAAGTCCCTCATAGTCTGTAATCAGAGTTGTTATGTTTTATCTATTTTTCTGTTTGTGCCTCATAAAAATAATGAGGAGTCTTCTACTAGAGCTTTCTGTTTCTTTCTTTAGAGGTTTATCTCTGTTCTATTTCTCCCTGAAGCCCTATCTTTATGACCTACTTGTAACACAAAAGTATACTGGATACTGCCAGAAAATAGTGTACTCAATATTTAAAAACAATGTTGTCGGGCTTTATTCAAGTCCGTGAGCTCTGTGTAAGTCTCAGGAAGTGAATTAAATTAATTTGTACCTGATGTTTTACTCTTATTTTTCTTTGAATGTTACTTAATGACTCTCTCCTGGCTCATAACAGACCCCTCAGTATACCGTGAAACCCTGGTGGAAAGGCAGCATGGCGATTTAGTAATTTCCCTAGGTTCTTACAGAATGAGATTTGAACATAGTATTTTGAAACAGCTCTAGTTTTCAAATCATATCTTTAATATCTATTAATTTAACACATTCATTATTAATTTGTAAAAAGTACTCTGTGTGTTAACATTTTAATTATATAATTCATGTTTTCTAAGGGTGTTTGCATAAAATTTAATTTTGATATGTCTGAAGCTAATTTCAGTCAAGTAAAATACTTTCCTCTTTTTTTTAAAAAATAAAAATTGCTGTTCATTAACTTTGCTTGTAAGGCTTTTTATAGCCAAGCACAGGGTTTTAAAAGCCATACCACCAAAAGTACCCATGTGTGTTTTTTAACAATACATTTCCTTGTAGCTTAGCTTGGACTCATTTCCAAAATGATGCAATAGTATTTTTTTACTGTTTTCCAAATTAGCAACTACCAGAACTGGTATGTTTTCAGTGGTAACTGAATGCACTAGATTCATTTTTGTGAAAGTGGATGTGGTGGCCTGTCCAAGGACTGGATCAGGGATGAGCAGCTGGATAAAAGCACCCTAAGGGTCTATAGATCCTGTCAAACTGGTGGTGACGACATCAGAGTCGTTGTCAGAGCTGGGATTACAGTCCTTGCTATCATCACAGTCACCTTCGTGTTATCTGTGATCAATACCCTTGGGGAGCCTGGCTGCCTGACCCAGTGGGGAAGAGGCTTTGGTTCTTCCTCCTCTTGCCTCCCAATTGTCATACTTTCAATATGGCGTATTCATTTAACAGGACCAGACAGGCATCTCTAAGTGAAGATCCACATCAAGTTTTCAGTGCCTTCTACTGATACCAGAGTACCTCCTCTGGTACTTACTGGTGTTTTGTTGATTATGTTTACTTTTTGGAACTATGTAAACCTAACCACAAATAAAAGATGTTTGCCTAAGTTACTCATTTCTCCAATGTCATTAGTCCACCCTAAAGTGGGAGGGGCAAGGGGAAAAAGAATTAACGAAGCCTGGGGAAAACATTGGTGGCTCAGAAAACACAGTTCTCAGAAAAATTAATAGAAACTATCCTTTTAAGAGAAAGCCATCAGACATTGAAGATATATTTATACCATGTCTATGAAACCATCTTCTATCTTAATATATAACAAATGGGGATGTTACTTTTGGGACAGATTCCCATACAGTTCTTCTCTTAAGAAATACATTTCACATCTGAACTTCCCAGGACAGATATTGTCCTGTTCACATTTCCTCTGCCTGTTTCATAGGAATTCACTTCCAGATGGTTATTTTTGTCCTAGGGATGTCAACATCAAGGGATAGCTGGAATGCTATTTTTGCTTTTAAGTCACTTCTGATAGAACTAAAGCAAGTTGTCTATGTAGAGTTTTTATATCTTGCGGCTAAATCAGAAATTCAGATACAAAGACAGCCTTTATGGAATGTTTGGAAACACAGAGCCACAGCACAAAGTGATGACATGCTCAAGTATATAAAGTGTCAGTTATCTCTCAATTTCCTGGCTACTGAATACCTTTAGTTATCCACATCCATATCCATTAGAATTGTTTATGGACTTTTCCTCAGAAATTGATAACACAAGAATGCTAGAAGAATCTTAAGAATGTTTCTATTGTCTTTCATTCATCAGCTGTAATTTCTGTGGACTAAAATGAATCAATCGATCCATTCTGCAGGTGTTTATTAAACACCTACTATGTGCCAGATGTTGCAGGGTGCCCCTTATCTGTCCTACTGATCACTCTATCCCTGGCATCTTTGAATACCTGGCACATAGTACGTGCTGTTGTTTTATGTTCCCAAGCATTACGTAAACTTGTCACCTGCAAAATGTGTTTTCCTCCTACCTGTGGAAAGTGAAGGCTTTGCATCTCATATCTTTTAGCACATGCCTTTCCCCTAAAAGGCACTTATATTCCTGTGGGAGAAGGGGTAGGTGCAAGGGAATCAACCTAAAGCAGTAAACAAATGAAGGAACCAGAGGATTTCTAATAATGATAAATGTTTAAAGACACTAAGAACAGGATACTGCGATAGAATGAGGGACTACTTTGGATGGCAGTGATCAGAAAGGGCCTGATGAGAAGGCAATGTTTAAGCAAAGATCCAAATGACTAGAAAGGGTCAGGAATGAAAGGGGTATTCATAGGGTGTTCTAGACAGAGGGAACAGCAAATTGTGAAGGCTCTAAGGCGGGAGCAAGTTTGTCATGTCTACAAAAAGAAAGCAAGCCTGTGTGACTGTTGCTTGGCTACCATCATTATTATTAGACATCCAGATGATGTCAAATAAATAGTTGATATTAGGGAGTCTGGAGCTTAACAGAGGAGTCAGGACGAGATTCTGGTGCTCATCAGCATGTGAAAAGTTTTGAAAAACACAAGATTCCACAGGATCATCTAGGGAGAAAATGTAGGAAGAGAAGGGAACCCAGTCATCCTGAGCAGGACAGTCAATGAGAAAAAAGGGACACCAGTGATGTGTAATGGAAGCCAAGTAAAGAGCATTTCAAGAAGCAAGTAGTCAGGTGTGTCACATCCAAGAGGTCCATTAAGAAAGGATGGAGAAGTGACTGTGTGATTCAACAGCATAGACATTACCTTGATAAGACCACTCCCAGTGAATGTTGCAGCCTGAGGGAAGATGCAGAGATTGCAGAGAGCAATTATAAACAAATTTTTTGACCTACAGTTAATTCTTTTTATGAGTTAAAGACAAGGGGAAGTAGCTTACGGTGAGGAGGGGCATGGAGACTAGGGAGTTTGCATTTTAAGATGGAGGATTCTAGGGAATGTCTGCATGTGAGGAGAACGATCACACAGACAGTGAGATTAGTGAGATGACTGCATGGTGGTTCTGGGGAAACAGGATGGAGCCCAGAGCTCAATGGGAGGATCTAATTTGATAGAAGGATCCACTGTCAAATGGGAGCAAAGTGTAGGCACAGGGAAAGATTTTTAGATTTGCTGACATGAAATGTGAGGGCTTGAATATGGTCACTTCCATTAACTGGGAGACAGTCACCTGCTGAGTGTTTGACTTTTTGCACATGTTTGTTCTCTCGGACAACTGCAGTGTGAACCACAGCAACGGTGCCAACCACCTACATGGAGCTTAGTCTGCTTGGCACTCTTCTAAGTGTTCACACATCAACTTAATCCTTACAATAACTCTTCGAAGTGAGTTCTACTGTTTTCCCCAGCTTACACTTGGGGTAACAGAGGCACAGAGAGATTAAGTAACCAACTCAACATCACACAGCTAATAAGTGGTGCAGCTGGGCTTTGAGCCCAGACATTTTGGTTCCAGAGTCTATTCATTGAATATCTGTGCTCTTTCACCTCACCCAAGAAGACCACATAACACCAGCACAGACAAAGATGACCAAGAATCCAAGAGTTAATCATAAGTAACCCTATATCAGAGAGATCAAAGGCAAATATGATTACGCATCAGATAAATTATACAAACAATCTATGCTGGGAGGTTAAAAAATGAAGAAGCTGGCTATTTGAGATTGAATTTTAAATTCTTGTACTAGCATTTGGACAATACATCTGGTAGGGGTGAAGGTACTCATGTGCCATGACTCAGTAGTATTACTCTCAGGCATATACCCTAGTAAACCTCTTACGCCCAGGTGCCAAGAAGCACGTACAACAATGTTCATAGCAGCATACACACTTCAGGAGAGCCAAAAGCGGGAACCAGTCTACATATCTATTGCTTAAAGAATTAATAAGTGTAGGATATCTTTATAATATCACATTATGCAGCAGTCGGTATGAATGGACTACAGCTGCATGAGACATCTCAATGTTAAGCAAATAAAAAAAGTCATAGAACAAAACTTATAGTAGGATTTCCTTTGTATCACTTAAAACCATGCAAAATAAAAAAGTAAACACAGGGATACATGCATATCTAAAAAAGAAGAATAAGGGAACGACAAATACAGAATTCAAGATAGTAGTTACCTCTGGAGGGGTGGGGTGGGGAAGCCAGGGAATTAAGCTGTCAGATGCATGGGGGGACTCAAAGGTAATGTTCATTTTGATTTCTTGAACAGGTTGGTGGGTACATGAGTATTTAATTCATAAGTAGTCTTTATGCCTGAGGTATTATAATACAATACATACCTTATCAATACTCCCCATTTGACATTTAATTTTGATGTAATTAATGCTAAGCTCGATTTAATTAAAAAACCCCAAAATGTCTTGTTGAGCACCTAATGTGTGAGTATTAATTTCCTGTGGCTGCTGCAACAATTTATCACAAAATGGGTGCCTTAATGAAAGCAAAAATTATCCTATCCTGCCTGTGGAGTTTTGGGAGTCCAGCAGCCTTCTTTCATTTTGTCCTGTTTCAGTCTCTTTGGGTCAAACAGGTGTCATTTCTGCTTGTGTGACCTAAAAACTCCGTGAGTCTCCTGTGTGGATCAAGGGGACTCATGGTATTGGACAAGGTGCTCCTCCAAAGATCCTTCCTGATGGTCTCATCTATACCTCTGATTTCTGCTCCAATGGTTGAGGGGATCCACGAATCATACACTTAATGTTTTCAAGGGACCCTTTGTGCTAGAGAATACTCCAACCTTTCTATCCTTCCATGGCACTAGCCAAAGACTATTCTGGCTGCAGCCTTGGTTTTTTTGTTTTTTTGTTTTTTCATGGCTTTCTTTCCTCAGAGTCAGTCTCCTAATTTGGGCATCCTTTACAGTTTGGACTGGATAAAAATCTCCCGAATGCATCAAGTCCAGTTTCCTTTTTGCTTAGCAGTTTTTCCCTCAGTTTCTCTCTCTCCTCTCACTTGTTATTGCAAGTTACAAGAAGAAACCAGGTTGCGCATTCAATACTTTGCTTGGAAATGTCAGCACAATATCCAAATTCACCGCTTACTAAGTTCTGCTTTCTATGTAACTAAACTGTAGGACATAATTCAGCCAGACTTTCCTCCATTGCAGACCAAGAATCTTTCCTTCAGTTTCCAAAAATATTTTCTTCATTTCCTTCTGAGCCCTCAGCAGCAGGGCCTTTAAAGCTCAAGTTTCTGCCGACATTATGTTTGTAATAATGTATGTCTTCTCTAACATGACATAGGCATTCTCTCCCATGCTCCTTACTTTCCCCCACGTTCTCACCAGCAGCACCTTTAACGTCCATTTCTACCAACAGTAATGTAAGCTTTTTCTATCATGCATCTCAGAATTCTTCCAGCTTCTATCCATTCCCCATTCCAAAGCCACCTCCACATTTTTAGCTAGGTATTAGAGTAGCATCTTACTTCCCAGGACCAAAATCTGTACCTGTGGTTGCTATAATAAATTACCACAAACTCAGTGGCTTTAAACAACTGAAATTTATGCATCTATTGTTCTGGAGGCCAGAAAGCTGAAAGCAATATTACTGGGTGAGAATCAAGGTGCTGGCAGAGCAATGCTTCTTCCAGAGGGGAGAAATCCATTCTTTCCCTCTTCCCGCTTTTGTAGGCTGCTGTAGTCCTTGGTTTGTGGCCATATCACTCCAATTTCTGCCTCGTCGGTCACACTGACTTCTATTCTGCCTATAGGTCAAATATCCATATCTCTGCTGCCCCCTCATAAGGATATATGTGATTGCACTTAGAGGCCACCTACATAATCCAGGGTAATCTCCCCAGGATTAATCACACCTGCAAAATCCCATGCTTGCCATATCAGGTAACATTCTCAGATTCCAGGAATTAGTACATGGATATCTTTTTGAGGAAGAACATCATTCAGGCTACTGCAGCGTGCTACCCTTCACTAATAAACTATTTTCAGACATTAGCAAGCAAGTGGGTGAACTGAGGGAGTCTAAGGATTATATGCCCACTCATTCACTCATTCATTCTCTCATTACCCCTTTGAAAAATATTTTGAGCAGCTATATTGTGCCAGGCATTGTTGCTAGATTCCAGAAGGCACTGGGTTCTTGATGGTGCCACTTAGATCATCCCACATCAAGAAACACACACACACACACACACACAGATTTTCTTTTTCAAAAAGCATTCTTTATATGGAGAGGAAATTAAGCTAGAGACCTGTATACTAGTCTATTGGACATTTTCAGACATTCCCTTGTATCTAGAATTTCTTTTCATTATTTTACCTTCCTGTTTTATTCCTCTAGGTTTCTTCTGATTCCACAACTGGAAACTGGGAGTTCTCCTTTATGGTTAGGTGGAATAGACACTGGACTTGAAGGTCCTACCTAGCTCTGCCTTCACTATGCATCCCTGGGTGATTCACTGTGCATCTCCGGGCTTCAACTTTATAATGAAATAAAGGAGCTTGAACTTGAAAATATTACGATTCTACTGTCTAAATACAGGGTCTGTATTACTAAACATTCCATTACTAAATATTCCCAGTAGGTGCTATTTCCACATTTATGCTCCATTATGAAAAGAACTTAATTTCAAGACTTCAAGGTTTTGTAATTAAAATGAATTATCTGCTCTATCAGTCTGGAAAATTTTGTCATACTGAATTTAATCAATTAGAAATACACTTGGCTTTCATTCATGGATTCAGAAACACAGGAAAACTCTGTAATAAGACAGTTTTGAGGTAATATATATTTTTTCTGGATGTGAAAATTAACTTTGGCTCATTCAGACAATATTTATTAACATTTCCTATTATGTTCCAGATTCTGGAGATGTAATGGTGAGCAAAGCAGACAAATTCTCTGTCCTTAGAGACTTTGTCATCTAGGGCACAGATTACTACTGAAACAATGTGCATAAACTTTAACAAATGCTGGGAGGTAGGTGGTCTTTGATTTGAGACATAAAAATAAAACACCAGAGGAAGGGGGTCAAAAGGAGAGCATTTTAGGAAGAAGAAACTGTGTATGCAAGGGCCCTGTGATGGAGGCATGCTGGCTTATGAAATTAGAAAAAGCTGGAGTGCTCTAGGATCACAAAGCACAGCCCTTTGTAACTTGTCTTCTTCACATAATATATCATAGACACCTTACATACTGTTAAATATTCTGTAACGAAATCCTCACATAGTATTTCCCTGCATAATTACACTAGAATTTATCTTAAAAATTCCCTGTTGGTTATTTGCCATCTTCACACTTTCAGTTAGTTTTTAGAGGAGATTAAATGAAACGAGAGAAGTAGGATGATTGGGCTAAGATTAGACATGAAGACAATGATTCTGAGTTAGATTAGTTATATTGGTCATCTCAAGGAGGTGGGTTGCAGGACTTTAACTTTTTAAATTAAGAGTGTTATTTTGATGAACATGAAAGGACAATAATAACAACCATCTCTAAAGCAACTCCCGACTCTTTCTCGCCATCTCTTTGCCTCTTTTCTTCCTTCTTTCTCCTTTCTGTTTCTCTAATCTATAGCCCCCATTTTATAAACAGTGATGTGATGCACATCCTAATAGCTAAACCTCTTTACGCATTCAAGGGTTCAAGACTGTTCAAGACTACTTCTCTAGGCTAAATCCCTACTTGTCAATATATCAGATACAACAAGATAAACATTTGCATTTACTGTATGTTATAAAGCAATGTATTACTCTGGCAATGTACAAAGTTATACTTCTACCAGTCCCACAGAACTTTTCATATTTCATAATATTTTCATTTTATATAGGGACCTTCTATTTTCTTGAATGTCTCCTTTTTATTTTGATTCAAATCTATTTATTAGTTGATTATGCTGGAGGATTCCCAGATAAACAGACTCCGGTTTACTCATCTTTGTGTCCTTTACAGAGACCAGCCTGGAGCTCATGCTCAATAAATACTCGTTGAATAGCATTAACCTGTGGTTGAGTCAAGAATGGTTGATACAGGATTGGCTATCCTGATTCTTCTGCTCAGGAGGATGCTCTCCTTACTCTGTGCTTTAACTTTTTAGTTGACGTAAATGGTTTCTTTTTTTCACATATTTCTGCAATATATGTCCTGAAGACTTTCTGATTTCCAGATCCTAAAGGCATTATGAATCTACTGAATTTCAAAAGGTAATTTATACAACTACTTTCTAAGTTAAGTAGAGAAGGATTTTGGTTTTTATTGTTATTTGTAACAAAAGGACCCTGTGCTGGCATGCGGTGGGTCTGATTCATTGGTCAAGGCCCAGCGGGAAGGTGGGCACAGATCCTCTCCTGTTCTCTTCATCTCTGCTGTCATTACCTACTCTGGACAGACCAGCTGCTCCCTGTCTTTCATCAGCTATTGAGTTCCTTTCAGGCTTTTACAACCTGTGGTGTGGTGAGATAAACAAATAGGGCAGAGGGGATGGCTTGCTGTCCAATGATCACCTTCAAGGCCGTTGCCCACTGTGACAGCTCCCATCTCTCTTCGCATGTGGGCCCCGTCCCCCCTCTTCTTGTGACTCTTCAGCCATGCTGGGTAGTTTACATACAGCTTTTCCCCTTTGGTCTGTACCCACTATGGGTGCCCGGATTATCAGGAGATGGAGTATCTGTTTTAACCCAGAAAAAGAATTCTGCCTCTGATCTCCCAGCAACATTATCTGCCTTGGGTTAGATAACATTTGCACATTTCATCATTACCATTTGTTGGATTGGTTCAGCTCAGACAAGACAGCCTGGCCTGCAATGCGGGCTCAGTAAATACTTCTAAAGAGTGTATGAAATGAGGGACCGAGTCTCTAGGGCTCTTACTTCACATTTCACCTCAGCAGATAGAGAGCCTCAAGTCCTGTACTGTCAAACTCAAACACATTTTTGGCTTCGCTGCAGACCAAGGCAAAGTGGTGGCAGTGCAGGCCAGATAGAAGGAGCAAAGAAACCGTCCTGCTGTCTGTGGGTCTCACCAATGAGGGAACATATCCTTCCCCACACAGAACAAACAACACAGAGGAGCCACTTGGTGAGCTGATTCGTCTCCGTGTCCTCCCACGTTTCTGAGTATCTTCAATGTCCTTGGCAGTCAAGAACCTTCCGTAAGATTCCGCATCCTAGTGTACGGATCTCTGGTCAGTTTTGGCAGTTTGGGAGTTCTCGGTGATAAAATTTTAATTCTGAATTTTCTTTTAGATAGTATGATAGAAAGAAACCTCAGGATTTTGACGAGCAGCTATTATCTTTGTGCCTATGATTGTGTTGGCATCAAGGAGTCACCAATGTCAAAGTGCCAACCATCATCATATTCTCATACCAACTAGAAAACTTCTTCAGAGAAGGGTAACCAATGAAATCCATTTTCACACAAAACTACTCAATAATTTGAAGGTTTAATTCGATGTGAAAACAACAATTTGGGGCAAATAATGTGCTATTTCATCACTGGGTCAGAAAAGAGTGGAGACAGCTGGTTCACAGGTGGCACCCTTGTGCTTAGCGAAGGCCAAATGATGCCATGGCACCCTAGGAAAATAAACTGTGCATGTGCTTATATAACCTGCTTTGAAGGCAAAGTGGAGGCAATAACAATAACCTTGATTTATTATCCAAAATGGAGTGAATAAGCTGTTTCCCTTATTACTGATTTCCCTGAATTTCTTTATCTGCAAGATTGCAAATGAATTTCAGATATTTTCAGGTTCTAATTACAGTAATAATTGGATTAGATATCCATTTAAAATAGATATCACCATATACTGATATCACCATAATACTGACCTTGCCTTCAAAAGACCACACTGAGAGGCACCTGGGTGCTTCAGTCAGGTGAGCATCTGACTTCAGCTGAGGTCATGACCTCATGGTTCACGAGTTTGAGCCCTGCATTGGGCCCTGTGCTGACAGCTCAGAGGCTAGAGCCTGCTTTGGGTTCTGTGTCTCCCTCTCTTTCTGCCCCGCCCCCACTAGCACTCTGTCTCTCTCTCTCTCTCCCCCTCTCGCTCTTGTTCTCTCTCAAAAATAAATAAAAACATTACAAAAAGCCCAAAAAACAAAAGACCATACTGATATAGGTGTTGCCATATTATACTATTAGCATTGTTTTGGTCACCTGATTGATTTAATTATCACAAATGAGCCAAGTGTTTGTGGATAGACAAATGGGATCATTAGCACAATGACCTCAGAGGCTCTGTCCAGGCTGTGGCCGGGTACACTGGATATTTTCTGTTTGTCCCTCAGATCTACTCTCCATGACGTGGGAGGTTCATTGGCCCTCTGGCTTCCAGTCTGGATTAGCCAACGGGAGACACCAGCAGGAGCCTGGACATGGAGGAGAGTGAGCTACTTGACTCCTGCTTCCTTTCCTGCTGGGCCACTGTGGTTTGCGGATGCCCCTCTATCCAAGGCTTCTGCTCCTGCTGGAGAGCCTTTCCCATGCAGCCCCTCTGTGTGTGCTCCCAGTAACAGCTCCCTGCCTTGCCCCTTCAGGCATGGGGGTGGTAGAAGCTCCTCCCAATTCGTAGCATTGAGGTACTGCAGGATTGCTTTTGGTTTCCCTAAACGCTACTCACTCCTTTGTAAATAGTCCCTCTTTAAACTCTTCTTAATTCTCCAACTTGACTGTGAGATCTGAGTCCTGTCAGAGCTCTGACAGCCTTGGCAGAATTGGCCGTGTGTTAGCTGGGACCAGGTGCTCCCACCCCTCAGGTTGGGGGCTACCAGGGAGGAGAGCTTCCCTCTCTCAGAGCACAGGCTCACGGTGCTAACACATCCACTTGTGTCCTGCCCAAGCACATGTCCGGCGTGTGCCAGAAGAGCTGAGAAAGATGTATGGACCTACGACTCTGCCTGTGATGGCTAGCCAGCACCATCGGACAGTCATTGGTGTCTATCTTTGGTTCAAAGTCTTGAGGTCATTTATGACATTTTGTACAATATACTCACGTGAACATAATCTTAGGCAATAGGGTTACTGAAGTCAGAATACAGATAGAGTCAAAATAGAACCAGACCTCAGGTTCCATTTTTCTAGTATTAAGCCTAATGTCAGCAATTTAGGTTTTAGGGAACAAAAACCATCAAGCCGAACTAATTAGTGTTCTTGGCCTGGGGACGTTGTTTGCGTTGACTTTGCTTTTAAGTTTGTCTACGAGCTATAAGAAGAAATTGTTATGGACTGAATAGTGTCCCCACCAAACTCATATGTAAAGCCCTAACCCTCAATGTGACTATATTTGGAGACAGGGCCTCCAGGTAGGTAATGAAGGTTCAATGAGGTCATTAGGGTGAGCCAATAATCTGATAGGACAGGTATCCTTATAAGAGAAGAGACACAAAAGATCTCTTTCACTCTCCACACACATGGAGGAAAGGCTACGTGGGGAGGCGGTGAGAAAGTAGCTGTAGTTTTCTAGGCCTGGAAGAGAGACCACAACCAGAAACTGAATTTGCTGGCACCTTGATCATAGACACCGAGCTTCCAGAACTGTGAGAAAAAAAATTCTGTTCTCTTAGCCACCCAGACTGTGGCATTTTGTTGTGATAGCCAGCACAGACTAATATAGAAATGCACTATCAGTTTTACGTTTGTACACACTTAAAGAACATTACAATGAGAACAATTTAAGCTGATGGCCATATTCCAAGAGCAATGTTCCCTGGCGAAGGGGTTTTATGTTACTCAAATTTAATGAACGGGGCTTTGTAGTTAAAATCTGAGAGTGCTGGAGGCATGATACCTGGTTTTTAATCCTGGCTCTACAGTTTACTATACGATGTTGGACAATTAACCTCTCTATACTTCATTTTTCTCTTCTGTAAAATGGGTATAATATTATTTCCTACCTTTTGTGGTTGTTGTGAGGAATAAATGAGTTAGGTAATATAATGCATCAAAATATCTAGCACAGTATATATGAACCTGCATTAAAGCCACATCTTGTGTTTTAAAATTATTCATGGCATTTTGGTCCTGGTTTTCCTAAGTTTGATAAAATTTCAGAGCCAAACAAAAAATCACTGATAGAGCCATGTATCTAGCTCATAATCTTTGTGTGCTCTTAGTAAATAGCTCTAATTACTGAAAAATGTTTAAAAAGAAATAAAGGATGTAGGCCATTTTTAAATTCCTAACTGAAAGGAATTCAGCAATGTTGCCACTAAGAAATCCTCAAATAATAAGAAATCCTGAATAAAAAAGACAGTGGGAGATATTCTGGGCAAGACTTAGTTTGGGCTGCTGGTTCATTACAAAGGTATAAATTATTCGCTTCCACAGTTGCACGTTCCTTTGGTTTAGAAGAGGTGACCATTGTGTAACTGATGAGTTTCGTAAGGATCCAAAGGATTAATTAAAGGTTTAGATTTCTTCTCATATTAGGCAACAGAGTCATGAAACTCTCTGAAAGTATAACATTTAAAGATTCATGCTTAGAGGTGCCTGGGTGGCTCAGTGGGTTAAGCAACTGGCTTCAGCTCAGGTCATGATCTCACGGTTGGTGGATTTGAATCCCATGTCAGGCTCTGTGCTGACATGACAGCTCAGAGCCTGGAACCTGCTTTGGATTCTGTGTCTCCCTCTCTCTCTGCCCCTCCCACGCTCATGCTCTGTCTCTCTCTGTCAAAAATAAGCATTAAAAAATTAAAAAAAAAAGATTAATGCTTAGACTTTTGGGGCACTTGGTATACACCTGATTTCCAATAGGGAGGAATGTGAGATAGAACGTGGAAACTTTCCACCTGGGTAGGGATCTCCATATGTCTTCTGTAATCATTTCCTTTGGTCGTTGTAACAAATCACCGCTATCTGGTGGCCTTACACAATATAAATTTATTATCTTATAGTCCTGGAGGTCGGAAATCTGCAACAGACCTCACCAGATTAATAGCTAAAGTGTCGGTAGTGGTGGAATCTTTAGGAAAAAAATCCATTCCCTGGCAGCTTCTGGAGCCTTGCTGCTTGGCTCACTGCTTTGCTTGGTCCTGGGTCCTTTTTTTCATCTTCAAAGACAGTAGCATGTGATCTTCAAACCCTACTCTAACTCTGCCCTCCTGCCTCCCTCTTATAAGGACCCTTGTGATTACATTGGGCCAACTGGAATAATCCTGGCTAATCTCCCAATCTCAGAACCTTAATTTAATCATATCAGCATACCTTGTGCCACGCAAGGTCACACAGTCATAGGTTCTGAGGATTAGGACACACACATGTCTGGGGGCCATTACCCTGCCTACCATACCATCTTAGGCTCTATTTTACTGGCTGGAAGTGAAATTCACCTGGGTGTGCTTCTACTGAGTACTACTTTGGGCTACATATGTGACTACACTAAAGGCATGATCAGCACTTTCTCTGCCAAATCAGTTCCACATGCATTCACGTACACATTGAATGTAACCGGCTTTGTCCTGAAACTGTTTTTTAGTGACAGCTGTACACATTCCTCCCTATTATCACACAGAAGATTTAAAATCTACAGACTAGAGGCCCACTGACATACGTGTCACACCTCTTCACCATGGCTGTTTGCACACAATCATCACTCCTTGGTGTTCTCACACTCCAGCACAGGAAGCAGAAAGCCACTTGGGGAAATGAGCAACTCAAAGAATGTTGTGCAGTGACCTGAAGTAGGCATTGCTTGGGGATGAAGCTGGAAGCCAGCCTCTTTCAGCATGCTAGTGCTCCTTATTACTTTCAAATGATAAGATCCCCACATTGACACTTAAAATACTCAGCATCTGCCAATTTGGAGAATTTCCACAGCGGTTCTTGAGAAGCCAAAGGCAAGGGGAAATAACCTTATGAAGTCGCAGCAAAATTCAAATGAAGTTTCAACAATTTTAGAAGCCTGTGGAACCTTGAGTTCATTGCTGCGTTGGAGAGAGGTTGCATTCCAAGATATGAATCCAACTGCATTTATTTGCCTCAGAGAGTGAACAATGGATTATGATTTGAACAGGAACATTCTGCAAAGCACAGATGAATACAGTTCTGCTTTTACAGCATGTGTCATTCAGGGCACATGCCCTTTGTCCAGGACCAATTAGTACATTTCCCTGGAAGGAACTCCTGGGGCCTCTGAAGAGAAAGATCTCAGATTATCCTGTGTTAAATTGTGTTATTTGCATTTTGAGAGAGCAGAGAACCAAATACGTTTTAAAGAAACTGACAAGCTTATGTGGGGAATGTAGAGCAAGGAAGGTGTGGTCCAGAACGATGGACAGTTAGAGGGGGAGGTACAGATCAGAAAACACTGAAACAACTCAGAACCATTCGCTGGAGGTACCAGATCTGTATAAAATAGAGCATCTGTAATCTCATGATAACTATGTGGAAAGAAGGGAGGGAATTAGGATGGCTAACTATAGTAGAGCAGACACACAATCACCCTTGAAAGAGAGTCTTAAGTGGGGAAACACTAAGAAGGACCAAGGCCTGGTATATCAAACTACTGACTGCTGGGGAACTAAAAATTTTCTTCCATATTTTTATTGAGATCACATTAAATGTTTTCCACTTCTACTCTATGCCAAAGTATGAGATAGGCAGTGTTCCTTATAGCCCCTAGGGATGTTAGGGTGGTGGGACTTCTACTTCACCTGTACACTGAGGGTATAGCTCTTTGTGGCCCCAGTTTTATTTTTGTTTTGTTTTTGTTTTTGTTTTTTATTTTGTTTTGTTTTTGTTTTTGTTTTTGTTTTTGAGAGAGAGAAACAGAGAGATACAGAGGGCAAGCAGGGGAAGGGCAGAGAAAGAGGGAGACACAGAATCTGAAGCAGGTTCCCTGCTCTAAGCTGTGAGCACCGAGCCCACTCTGGGTCTTGAACCTATGAACTGTGAGATCCTTAATCAACTGAGCCACTCAGATGCCCTGTGGCCCCAGCTTTATTTGAGAAGGGCTCTTATTAGATCTCCCAATCTGGGCCCTGACATTTGTCTCCCATGCCCTTCATGCAGGACGCCATGACAGCTAGCTTCAACTTAGACCAATTTGGCTAATACCTTCAGCGTGAAACAAGACTTCACCATTCCATCTACTTCTTTGGTTCCCATCTCAATTTTGTTTTCCCCTTGTGTATTCTTATTTCCAGTTCAGCTTTTTGTTTATTTTAAAATATTGTAATCATTCTTTTTTAGTTGTTTTCAGCAGTAGGGTTGATACTAGTCCACCACACTTCTGAAAACAGAAAACCTGATTTTCTTAAATATTTCAAAGACCTTAAGTAATAAACACAAATAGAATTGCATAATGATTCCAAAATGGAAACAGAAAGTATATTGTGGCTTTGATTTACTTTGTAGTTTTATAATTATTTGTATAGCTTCCTGGTGTGAAAATGGCATTTATAGAACCAAGGGAAGCAGATTTCCCATCATGGGCTCACTGAACTTACCATGTTGGAGGTTCAGGACACATAGCTGATTACTTAACTCTCACAGATTCAAGATTGAGACACAAGAATTATATGAGCTGCAGGTGAAGCTTCTGAGTTAGTTATGCCTACGGTGTCAATGATGAATTCAAAACAGGCAAATAAATGTCTTTCTGCTTGGATAAGTTTTGCCCCTAGTGTATCATGCTTCTAGGAGTTTCAACCTCATTCAGTTTTACTGTAACCTCTTTCAACTTTTCTATCTCTTGTTGTGGGTAGATAAAATTCTGTAGTCTGCACTCAGGTTTCAGCCACTCTTTTTGATAGATAGTTAGAGCAAATGATTGTTGTATATCCTATTGAGGATTAGCTCTCTTCATATTTTGTCATTATTTTTCCAAGCCAGATGGGGAGAAAATATTCACAATACATGCATCTGACAAATGACTTCTATCCACAACATGTGAAAACTCCTACAAATCAATAATAAGACAAAGAAATCAGTTTGTAAATGGACAAAAGACGTGAACAGACGGATGAACAGACATTTCCCGAGGAATACGTATAAATAGCCAATAAGCACATAAAAAGATGATGCGCAACATAATTAGTAATCAGTGTTAAACTCTTAAGTCGGGGACTGTGAAAGCTCTGATTTTATTCTCTGTGCAAGCTGAGCCTGTCACAGTTCCATGGATACTGGCAGAAAAACATGAGGCATCTGGGTCAGAAAAAAAATGATTTATTACTTTTAGCAATAGTTGTAGCCAGCATAACGTTTTGTCTCTGTTCCACGAGCCTCAACTCTCACGAGACCATGTGTTCAAAGTCAGGTGTTTCCTGCACATAGAGGTGTTCCAGGAATAGAACACAGACAGAGGTTAGGAAACTTCTGGTAGTCTTATAGAGGGGCTACTGAAAAACTTGCTCGTCCTCTCTCCACAGACAGATATTTCATTACCCTGGATTGTAAGCCAATCACTCTCTGGAGAAGAGGAAGACATCTCTATCTTTACTATAATAGTAATGGACGTAAGGAATATAAATAAATCTAGAAGGAGTCACTGTCTCTTTCTAAGGATCTTTGTTTATGCAAATATTCTTGCAAAGATTGCTTGAAGCAAATTGGCTCTTAACGCCTACATGTTTAGAAGTGTAAGATTCAAGAATTGTCTCACACAAAAATATAATTTTTGATCACTAAATAGGTAGGTGTAGCACACCAAGTGTGTCTCATTTGGGTCATATGAGGAGCCAGATGTGACAATTTATTCCTTACCTTAAAAGGGGTATCCTGACATGCTCCACATCACTGGACCCCTAGAAATATCACAGAGGTGGAAGGCCTCCAAAAATTTGTAAGATTTATTTTCCTCCTTCTGACATGCAAATGTCTTAACAATACATCTAGGATAGTTGCTACTTCCTGATTGCCAGGCATCATCAGTATAACGTCATCAATGCAATGGGCCAGCATGATGTTGTATGGAAGGGAAAGGTGGATCCCTTTCCTGGGGATAAATCACTGGGATAGGGTGGTGCAGGTGAATTGCTGACCTTGACAGCTAAAAGCAGTGGTCTTTAATAACAAGAGCAGAGATCAATAGTTGCATACTAGGTATCAGGGTATATGTTAATTTGCTCAAGGAACAAAATCACACATGGAACTGCAGTTATAATTGGAATGACCACCTGATAATCCAGTGCCATTCTTCAATATCTATCTGTTTACTACACAGGCCAGATGGGAGAGTTGAATTATGGATGTGGTGGAAATCACCGCCCCAGCATCTTTGGAGTATAATGGCATTAATATCTGCAGTCCCTTCAGAAATGCAGTACTGGTTTTGATTTACTCTTTTCATAAAGAAAGGCAGTTCTAGGGACTTCTCTTTGGCCTTTCCTATCTTAACAATGCTTCCTCTGTGGGCCAGGTTAACCAATAGGTTGATTTTGCCAGTTCCTAAGTAGGTCTACTCCAATTATGTATTGTGGAACTGGGTGGGTTTGAGGAACTGAACTACATCTGTTGATCATCTGACCTCCCAAAGCCCCTGTTCTGATTGGTGGACCACAATGGCATTTCAGGTCCCCAGGAATTAGCATCAGTTCAAAGCCAGTGTCAAGTAATCCCTGAGAAATTTAATAATTTCCCTTTCCCCAGTTCACAGTTACCATAGGTCCCTTCCGGAAGATTAAGACAAAGACAATACAAATTTTAGGCAGTTCAGTCAGTTGCTTTCTTAAGGAGAGTGATCCTCCCAACCTTCATCAAAGGTCTGGGTTTGAAGACTGGATTGAGTGACTATTTTGGTGACTCAAATCAGACTTCTATTTACTAGATCCAGAATGATTTTACATACACACATCAGGTAAGAATTTAGCAGGCTTCCCATCTATTTCTTTTCTAGAGACACTGAGATGAATTAGCCAATGCCATAGCTCTTGGCCAGTTTGACTATCTTGTTTACTGTTTTGGTCCCAGTGCCTATTCCAGTAACCATGCTCACATTAGTTTTGGCAGTTAAGTGCCACTTCTTAGTCCCTGCCACTCTGGAATCCCATTATTTACATCACATTTAGACATCTCGGCATTGTGGTAGCAATTCGCCCTGTAATTTCTGACCTACAGAGAAGGACAACCATAGAGCACTTCAAGGATGCTGGGGCTCCCCTCCCAAATCTATTTCTCACAATCGTGGTAAAAAGTGTTCTCTGACCCCTTCCAAGGTGGGTGAGCAGAAATTTATCTGATAAACCCACGTTAACATGTTAATGTCCCCAAATCTTTCAGTACCTTCCTCTACAACATACCAAGGCAGATCTGGCATTTGGCTACTTTGGTCCATATTTCAGTCCATCAACCAAACAGAGCTCTTCCTAACCCCTCAAGCTGAAACATGAATTCAGAATTCAGCTTAGCGACCTCATTTTAATAATTTTAGCCTCATCCAACTTTATATTCCTCCTGCCTTCATCCCACACCCTTAAGCTCTATTCCCTCCCATATTCCCATTTTCGATCTATGTAAATTAGAAAGATCACACAGTTCTTTTGCTATGTATCACACCTCCTCACATTCTGAACTCCAGGTAAGGAAAAAAAATAGGCATAAAGGACTCTGCTGGGATAGTTGATCACATGTGAGTGTGAATTGTGGTTTAGCTGTTAGAATTCTATCTATGTTAAATTTTCTGAGTTGGACTTTTGTGCTACAATTATTTGTGTTCTTGTTCTTAAGAAATACATACAAATCTGGGCAAAAATAGCCCACTACCAAAGGTGAATTTCATTCACATGCTTCAATCATAACATTTTTGTTTATGTAGTTTCTAATATTTTTATGTTATGTGTTTTCTCTTACCTTTTAAAGCTGACATTTAAAATGCTTCACCGTAATTTTTAGTGAGAATTATCCAAAGCTGATAAATAAGATGAAAAGATGATTATGTGGACTTTTAACATCCTGCTAAGAGCTTTTTCTAACAATCCAGTTGCAGGATAATCTGACTCTTTCAGGGAATAGAGGTTTGAGCTAGTTTCAGTCATTTTATAATTCTGTAGAGTTACAGGTTAGCTGGTAGAAAAATGATAAGGTGCACTGAGTTTTCTAGTCTGTCTGTGAGAGCAGATAACCTTAAGGGTTATCATCTTATTGCCCCACAGCACATTAGCCAATTTTATTTCTAATTCACCTATACTGTTTAAGTGTTCCTTCTTTCACTGACTACATAAATCTTTTTTCCTGTTTAAAACAGATTTGTCTTTTGCTGGTTCCTTCTGTAATGGGCCAACTAAAACTTTGACTCATCTAGTTGTATGATTTTTAACTTCTGATTGTATAATAATTATATTTTTAACATTTTGTGAGTTATGCTTTGATGGTTCAAGTAGTTGTAAAATAATTATAGTATACTGTAAAAAAAAATTAAAGTTAAGCTGCTACATCCCTCTTTGGATCTATCAGATGAATCCAAATACCACAAAGCAATTGAATACCTACCATCAGTCATTTTAAAAATTCAGGATTGAGCTCTTATGCAATAATCAGAAGCTTTAAATCACTGCTTTTCCTCCTTAAACTCTTGCCTAGAATTCTTGAAAGTCACTTATTAATAATTAATCATACTCCTTGACAAAAAGGTACGTGTGTGTGTGTAAATATTGTTTTAAAAATTTTTGCACTCTGAGGCTTTAAATTTTTAAAAATCTGTGTTGATTTATCATTATAATCACTATAAACATACAAGTGATCAAAACAACAGTTACTAGATTTTTAAATAGGTATTAAGTACAAGAAACTATTTGATTGGAAATGCAACTTTTAGTGAGATTGGTGGAGGTTTATATGACTTTCATATAGTCATAGACTAATATTACTCATTGTTATTTTAACTTTTATTGATTAATACCTACATGGAAATGGAAGGAATATTATTATGGCATTATCATTTAATTCTTTGAAATCCTGAGTTACTTGCCAAAAAATTACATAGTAATTTATGCTTCCAAAATGATGTTTAGGGATTTACCACCTAATAATTCCATTACATTATCTTTCAATTTTGTTGACAGCAAAGAACTAGAAATCACCTCACTTGTATAAGGACTTTTACTTAGTCATTTCCCATTGGTGACACCAAGATTTTGTATGGATCCTTCGTTTTGCACTTGGAGATCAGCCTACCCAGAGGAACATCTCACCGTGAAATTAGGGATGGGACAGTGATAGGCTTTCCTTTTATAGAGTGAAAGGGAGATGGGGAAGGAGAAGCTGAATCTGCAGTACCACATTCAGAGCACATATGCAAGTGCAGATCCAGAAAATGATTCTGTTAAACATCATAACAACTCGATGTAGTTTGAAGGCTGCTACTCTAGATAATTCAGCTCATGACTCTGTGATGCTGTAAAGTAGGACTCCCTCAGGCAGCAACACCAACCTTTCATTGGGTTTAAATGACTTCCCAGTACAAGTGCACTGAACCCACCATACTGGTTGTATAATTAACTCAAACATACCTGCCGATATAATTCCAAAGAGAAATTCGCAAACTGAAGAAAACACAACCTAGAAATTTATATCAGAACTTGACACATTTTTTGAGGGAAAAGTAATTTAAGAAAGATGAAAAATATCCTCTATCATGAGTAGCTAACAGTGATATTTTATTCTGATATATTAATGCAGAAAGTTGAACTGACTCACTTGCCTGGAACTGAGATGCAGAAATATCCTCCTATGTCTCCAGTGATATGAAGAAAGGCAGTCAGCCAAAGAAAGTGAGCAAAGCACACCAGTGTTTAAGTAGTCTAATCAGAGATATCATTATTTGCTGACAAATCAGTTCAAACAACACAAGAGGGGAAACTATATTTCCCCCTTCTCCCAATAAGCTTTCAAGGAATTTATACTTAAATTTCAGCAAGTGATCAGTTTTTAACTGCCTCTTCAAAAATATAAAAGAAACAGGCTTTCCCAAATCATTTACAAATCATTTCATTCTATAATCTTACTTAGAAGTCAGGGCTAATTAATTAATTAGGGATTTACCACCTAATAATTCCATTACATGATCTTTCAGTTTTGTTGACAGCAAAGAACTAGAATTCACCTCACTTGTATGAGGACTTTTACTTAGTCATTTCCCACTGGTGACACCAAGATTTTGGATGGATCCTTTGTTTTGCACTTGGAAAAAAAAAAGTGCAAATATATACAAAAAACATATAAAGCTCATTCTAAAGCATGCTAGGCTAACCTGTAGACTAGTTTTAGCCAATGAGGTAATATATACATTCCAGTACTTCAGATTATAAGATTTACCAGCCCATTGCTTTTATCAAGTTTATTTTAATGCAAGATTAAGAGGTTTCTCCGGCCTGGAACAGGGTTTACTACCAATCACATACAGCAGCCTTCATCCATGAGAGGTTAATGGTCAATATACTGTCACTCACTTCCTTCTCTTATTATGACTCCCTGGTTGTTACTTTGCCCCAGCGGAGAGATAAATGAGGCCTGTGGCCTCTGTGCTGGGGACTGATGAACAGTGAAGGGGCAGGGGGCTTAACGATGGCTTCTTGTGCTCTTGGCAGGTGTGAGGTAGAACTATCACCATGGCTGGGAGTCCATATTGAAACACTCCACTCATCCTTACCTCTGACCTAGGAAGCAAGAAAGTATGGAGCCCAGGTTTAACTTTCTGAGTCTGTAGAAACGGATTCACAGGGAGATGAAGACAGCTTGTTATAACTCTTGTCTTTCACCACTTTCAAAAGGGACTAGTAAGGGAAATAGTTCATTATACACAAGCCTTATTCTTCCAAAGAAGCAAATGGCTTAGCCTGGGAAGAAAATGGAGGATAAAAAAAGAAAATCACAACCAAAGAGTTTGCCCCCAAAACATTTTCCCAGATGCTTTCGAAATTCAGCGTTTAAGAGAAGAGCTCAAGTGAGGAAAGGGAAGGTTTCTTTTTCCCCTCAAATACTTGTTTTGTTTGTTTCATCCAGCACTCTGAATCTGATGACTCAGAAGGACAGTAGAAGAGGTTATATGAAAAGAATAGAAGCAGTTGTTGAAGTATACAACTTCAACTTGAAGAATACCCTCTTCTGTTAACAGATTCTTTTCTTCCTTTTTCAGTTGAGAGCTTTGAGTCCTCAGCTCTCAATGATCATAAGGATTTTCTGGGTGGCTCTGAAATTATACAGATGCCCAAGCCCTGTCCCTGGGGACTCTAAGACAATAGTTGTGAGATGGGGTTTGGGGCACTATTGCAAAAAAGATGCTCCCTAGCACAGCAAGGAAGTTAGAAATAAAACTCCTTTTGGTACTCTCTCAGATATGGCTTGGATGACAGGCACAAATACCTCTGGTCCACTCCTGGGAAAGTGGGTTGGTGGCCTGACCTCATAATGGCGTCTGATTTATTTGGGGGGAATTCTGTTAAACTTAATAGTAAGAATACATTTCTCTTCCTCTTCTGAAGTAGCTCCCAGTTATGCCAGGAATAGTAATTATCACCTCTAAGGTCATAACTCAGGAAATACTTTGCTTTTGCTTTTATAAATAAGAAGCATCTTGTATTTTTTTTACTATAAAAGTACATGTTCATTGCAAAAAATTCAAGGAATGCAGACTACATAAGGAAGAGAAAATGTAAAGAAGATAAAAAGCACGTGTAATATCTGCACCTGGAGAAACTACAGTTCATATACATAATGCAAGCAAGGTAATATTTTCTGTCTGATCACAATATTGGGATTATATGGTACAAACTAGCTTATTACTTGATTCACCTCTTTCAATATTCTTTTATATACTTCAACAAGATATCAGGAATTTGCTTAAGGTCAACAAATGCATATATGCTGGTTGTATGTATGTTTAATGACTGTGTAATATTGCATCATGGGGATATACTATAATTTATTCAACCTATATCCTGTTGGATATTTTGATTATTTCTAATGATTAACACCCTTGCACAAATAGTTTTTCACTGCTGTCAATTATTAACAAGTTCATAATTGTTAGGGTGGCTTGTGATATATATGGCTAAATTGCTCTCCAGAGAGAATTCCAATTTGTTTTTTTTTTTTTGTTTTTTTACAAATAGTTTATTGTCAAATTAGTTTCCACATAACACTCAGTGCTCATCCCCACAAGTGCCCTCCTCCATGCCCATCCCCCCTCCCCCCCACATCCATCAGTCCTCAGTTTTTGTCAGCATTCAAGAGTCTNCCCCAGTAGCATTTGATGGGTGTACTCATTTACCCAGAGATCACATGATTTGAGTATTATAACATCTTTTTATATTGGGTACATATTCTGATCAGTGAAATCAATGATCATTTATTTACTGATTACTTATATTTCTTGTTTCTGAATTATCTCTTCATGTCCTTTGCAATTTTCTATTGGAACATATATTCTTATTAATTTGTGTTTAATAATATCTCTTAGTATATTCTGGATATAAATTCATTTGGTCTGTATATATGTTGTAAGCATTGTTTTTACTAGCTCAGTGTTTAACTTTTTTTATGGGATGCATTTGGCTTTATTTTGCCATGATGAAATTTTAATTTGTTTGTAGTTGAACCTATAAATATTTTCCCCTGTAGCTCCATCTTTGTTTTATTTTTGAAGAGTCCATACTTATCTTAGAACATAAAAGCATTCACCTATTTCCTTATATTATCCCCTTACCCGCTTTTGTCAGTTCATTTATTTAGTCAGATGGGCATCTCTTAGTTCTCATCCATCCTCAGTTCTCCCTACGGTCCCCTCCTCCACATCTCTCTGTTACTTTCAGTCTCCTGCATTTCAGTAATTCCTATGGGTGTGTGGTAATATCTCAGTGTGGTTTAAACTTGCATTTCCATGAAGATTAATGAGGCTGAAAAAATTTTCTGGCCATTTGAATATTCTCTTTTGTGAAATCCCTGATTATATCTTTCACCCATTTTTGAAAAATTGATTTATCTATTTTCTCCTTATTGGTTTGTAGGAGTTTGTAATAAAATCTGCATATGAGTCCTTGTCGACTCATCATTAACCTTATATCCATTCACCTTGTTAAATTTACATATTAATTCTCAAATTATTACCAAAGATTTTTTTAATTTGCCACATATATAATCTTGTCATTTTTAACTGAGTTTTATTTCTTCAAATACTTTTCTTTTTGTTGCCTTATTGTATAGGCTAAGACCTCCAACCCAATGTTGAACAGAAGTAATAACAGTGCATATGCTTGCCTCTTTCCTGATCCCAGGGGCAAAAAAAGCTTTCACAGTTTTATAATTATACATATGATGTTTGCAATAGTGTGTGTGTGTGTGTGTGTGTGTGTGTGTGCGCCCTCCATTAGATTAAGAGATTCCCCTTATATTCTTAGTTTGCCAAGAGTTATTTTTATTAGTATAAATTGGCATTCAATTTTATCCAGTGAACTTTTTGCATCTTTGAGGTCACCGCTTTTTTCTCTTTTTGTATCGTGATAAATTACATTATTACTGAATGTTAAACAGCCTTAAATTTTTGAAATAAACCCAAATGGTTGAGATGTACTATCGTTTCCATCATTGGATTCAATGTATCAGTATTTTGTTTAGCATTTTTCAATTTATGTTCATGAGAGATTGTAATTTTCCTTTTATAGAATGTTCTCATCAGGTTTTGGTGTTAAGGTTATACTGGTTTTATAAAACAACTTGAGGTCTGTACCCAGCTTTTCTATTTTAAGATGGAATCCATTTAAAATTGGCATTATCCCTTCCTTAAATGTTTGGAAGAAGTCACTGGTGAAGCAATCTGGCCTGGGGTTCTCTTTATGAGGTGGTTTTAAAGTATAGATTCAATTTCTTTGATATATTCATATTTTTCTATTCCTCTGTCAGTGTTGGTAAACTGTACTTGTTCAAGAGATTTCCTCATTTTATCCCCAAATTTAAATTTATTGACATAGCATTGTGCTTATCATCTTTTCAATGTCTGATCCTTTCAATGTTTATAAAATCTGTAGTTAACACCACTTTCTCAGTCCTGATACTGGTCAGTTAGGTCTATTCTCTTTTTTCGTTATCAGTCTTGCCTTGGCCTTTCTTTGACTTCATTGTTTTTCTCTATTTACCATTATTTTCTATTTATTTTCTTCCCTGTTCTTAATGATTTCCTTCTCTTACTTTCATGAAATTTATTTTGCTTTTCTGTCAAAAATGCTTTTTTCCTCAAATATGAATGCTTAGATCAAATCTTAATTTTTAGCTTTTCTTATTTTTCTAATATGTACTTTCTAATATATACATATACATTTTAAATTCCCCTTAGGGCACAATTTTAATTGCATTCCACAAGCCTTTGTATATGATATTTATTATTACTTAGTTCAAACTATTTAAAAGCTTCCATTGTAATTTATTCTCTTATCTATGGATTATTTAGAAATCTGTTAAATTTTCAGGATTTCAAAGCTCTTTACTCCTTTCTACATTATTGTGATTCCACTGGGATAATTTCCTTTTCCTTTTCCATTTACCATCAATACAATTTTGATTTTTTTTTTTAGCATGGGTTATCTGGTGACAAATTCTCTTCCTTTACTTTTTTTGAGATATAATTGACATGTATACATTAATTTCAGGTGACAATATAAGTATTCAATATATGTATATATTTCAAAATTATTACAACATGTCTGGTTAACATCCATCAACATACATAGTTACAATTCTCATGATGACAACTTTTAGATCTACTCTTTTAGTGACTATCAAATGTATAATATGGTATTACTAACTATAATCACCATACTGTACATTACATCCCCATGACTTGTTTATAACTACCAGTTTTTACCTTTTGTATCCTTTCACTTATTTTGTCCACCCCAACCCCCACCTCTGGCAACCACCAGTCTGTTCTCTGTACCTATGAGGGTTTTTTTTTTTTAATTTCTGCATATCAGTGAGATCATACTGTATTTGTTTTTCTCTGACTTATTTCACTCAGCATAATGCCCTCAAAGTCCATCTTTGTTATTGCTGAATAATACTCCATTGTATATATGCCACAATTTCTTTATCCATTCATGCATTAATGAATACTTAGGTTGCTTCCATGTCTTGCTGTTGTAAGTAAATAATGCTGTCATGAACATGAGGATGCGGATATCTTTGCAAATTACTGTTTTCATTTCCATTAGATAAATACCAAGAGGTTGAATTGCTGGATCATATTTAAATTTTTGAGGAAACTTCATACTATTTTTTATAGTGGCTACACCAATTCACATCTTCACCACCAGTGCACAAGGGTTCCCTTTTCTCCACATCCTCACCAACATTTACAACCTCTTTTTGATAATTATGCCATTCTAGCAGATGTGCGGTGATATATCATTGTAGTTTTGATTTCTAATTCCCTGATGGTTTCTGAAGTCAGAGCACTTTTTCACGTACTTGTTGTCCATCTATAAACTTTATTTGGGCAAATGCCAATTTGGGTCTTCTGCCCATTTTTAAATTGGATTTTTTTTTCGATATTGAGTTGTGTGAGTTCTTTATGTATTTTGGATATTAACCCTCTACCAGATACATGGTTTGCAAATATTTTCTCCTGATCACTAGGTTGCTTTTTCATTTTGGTGATGGTTTTTCTTGCTATGCAGAAGTTTTTAGTGTGATGCACTCCCCCATTTATTTTTCCTCTTGTTGCTGTTACTGTCAGATTAAAAATATCATCACCAAGACCTATGTCAAGGAGCTCTGCCACCTATGTTTACATTTGAGACTTTAATCCATTTTGAATAAATTTTTGTGTACGGTGAAAGATAGTGGTCCAGTTTCCCACACATCATTCACTGAAGAGACTATCCTTTCCCCATAGTATGTTCTTGGCTTTTTTGTTGTGGTTTAATTAACCATATATGTGTGAGTTCATTTCTGGGTTCTTTATTCTATTCTATTGACCTATGTGTCTGTACGTTAATATCATACTATTTTGACTACTATATTTATAATCCAGTTTGAAATCAAGGAATGTGATGCCTCAAGCTTTGTTCTTCTCAAGATTCCTTTGGCTTTTCAGGGTCTTTTATGATTCCATACAAATTTTAGGATTGTTTGTTCTATTTCTGTGAAAAATGCCATTGGAATTTTGATGAGGATTACACTGAATCTGGGGATTGCTTTGGGTAATATGGACATTTTAACAATATTAATTCTTCTAATCTATGAACGTGGAATAGTTTCCCATCCTTTGTGTCTTCAAGTTCTTTCATTAATGTCTTGTAGTTTTCAGAGTATAGTTCTTTTATCTTAGTTGTTTATTCCTAGTTATTTTCTTTTTTGATACCATTGTAAATGATATTGTTTTCTTAATTTCTCTTTCTGATTTATTATTAGTGTATATAAACAACAGATTTTTTGTGTACTTATTTTGTATCTTGCAATTTTACTGAATTCTTTTGTTAAAATAAAATTTTGGGGGAGGAGCTTTAAGGTTTTCTACATATAGTATCATGCCGTCTTCAAATAGTGACAGTTTTATTTCTTCCTTTTTAGTTTGGATGACTTTTCTTTTTCCTGCCTCATTGGTCTTGCTAGGGCTTCCAGCACTATGTTGCATAAAAGTGGCACAAATGGACATTCTTGTCTTATTCCTGAACTTGGGAGGAAAAGATTTTAGCTTTTCACCATTGGATATAATGTTAGGTATGAGCTTATGATTTATTATGTACATAATAATTTTGTCATAAATTATTTTATCATAAATTAAATTTTATTACCTTTAAAATTAGAAATGATCTATATTTCACCTCTCCTTTTGAAAGAATTTGATTTTATTAAGTAATTTCTGGCTCTTTTTATTTCATCACTCCTTAAGATGCCATTTCATGGTCTTATGGCTTCATAATTTCTGTTGGGAAGTCAGTATTTCTTCTTGTTTCTTCCTAGAAATTAATATTTTTTCTCTTTTTAAAATTTACTCTTATCCTTGGTTTTCAATAATGTTATTATAGTGTGTCTAGGTGTGGATTTACTGATTTTTATAAGGTCTTGTGTTCATAGAGAATCTTGAATCTGTGGCTAATATCTTTCATCAGTTTTAGAAAATTATCTGTTATTTGTCCCTTTAAATATATTTCTATTCCATTCTCTCTTTTCTCTCCTTCTGAGACTCCAATTATGTATTACAGCATTCACTCTACCACTTATATTTTTGTTTTTTCTTAGGTTTATTTTAAAAGAGAGCAAGAAAGAGACAGAGAAGAGAGAGAGCAAGCAGCAGTGGGGCAGAGAGAGAGGGAGTATCCCAAGCAGGTTCTGCATTGTCAGAACGCAGGGCTTGAACTCAGGAACTGCGAGATCATGCCCTGAGCCAAAACCAAGAGTCTGATGCTTAACCTACTGAACCACCCAGGTGTTCCAATTTTTGTATTTTCCATCCTCTTACTTCTTTTTGTGGCTTGTCTAAATTGTTTCAAATGACTTGATGTTCCAGTTCACTCTTTTTTCTGCTGTGATTTTTCTCTTAAATTTTGTTCTTAAAATTTTAACATCTAGAATTTCCATTGGACTTTAAACAGATACCAATATTATGGCAAAATTCTCTTGTCTTTTCATCTATCTTCCAAATTATCTATTTCTGTTGCTTGTTTTATCTTTGGATAATAAGTTATTTTTCTTGCCTCATGCCATGCCTGGTATTTTTTGACTGAATGCTGGACACTGTATGAAATATATCAGCTGTGGGTGATTTTATCTCTTTCAGAGATTATTCAATTTCCCTTTAAGATATAGTTAAACTAGAGGTCAAAAAATTTTGATTAAATCAGGGTTTGAGATGATTCAAGTGGGACTTCAGGTTTTCCAAGGGCTGGCTGTTCCACTGTGTCCTTTCATCTAGGCATTGGCACTTTAGGGGTCTCAGCTGAAAATCTGAAATATTTACCGAGGTTCCTCCTCCTCCTCCTCTTATCCTGATCTGCAATTTTACTTCCCCCAGGTCTTGCGGAGTTTGTAAACTCTGTTTCATTATGTAGCCACTTAGTAACTATTTTCTGCTAAATTTCTTGGCCTCTTGACCAGTTTATGATGTTTATGATGTGGCAAACTCTTTAAGGATAAGTGCAGTATAGAATGATGCAGAATGTGGGACTCACTTTTCTGTAGTTTCCTTTCCTTTAGGATCTTGGTACTTCAAGTCTGGCTGCCTACATTCATTTTTGACTACCAAGTGGAGACGTCTATAGGCAGCTGTATTCTGCTCAATCTGTTGCACTAAAAACAAACAATTCCTTCAGGGGAAAGGGGACAAAGATGGTACAGCACACCTAGTATACTGTCCTTCATTCTGTGCTCTTAGCTCTTTATATTAATTATTTAATAGCTTGATCTTAACAAACTATCATAAACTTAGAGACTTAAACCACAACAAATTATTATTTCACAGTTCTTAGGGGTCAGGAGTCCAGACACAGCTTAGCTGAGTCTTCTGCTTCCAGCTCTCTTACGAGGCTGTAACTAAGGTGCTAGCTAGAGCCGAGATGTCATCTCCAGGCTAGATCAGGAATGAATCTACTTCTAAGCTCACTCAGTGGTTGCTGGCAGGTTTCAGTTCCTTGCAGGCTGTTAGACGGAGGGCTTCATTTCCCTGGCTAGCTTTGGCCATAGGCTGTCCTCAGTTCCTTACCATATGGGCTATTCCAACATGGATGGTTTCTTCATCAAAGTATGCTAGCTGAGAGCCCAGTAGCGTCAGTTAGCAAGATGGAGGTTATAGTCCTGTGTATTGAAATCACAGAAGTGACAGCCCATTGCCGTTGCAATATATTGGTTAGAGGCAAATCATAAGTCACACTTGCACCCAGGAGGAGAAGATTACTCAGAGTCATGAATACCATGAGACAAGGATCACTCGGGTCTATCTGAAAGTCTATCATAACCTCCCTCATGTTCTGCCCGACTTGGCCACTTTTTGATAACTAGATTCAAAAGCTTCCTCCCATGTCCCCTAAATTTTATACTGTTTTTATAGTTTATCTCAGTGGAAAGTTTGGTCTTTCTCCCCCTCCTCAGCAACATTTTACTTATTGTGCTTTCATCCCCATTAGCATTTTGCATGTTCATTTTCCAGTGCAAGCTTAAAAAATTTACCCACATTAAGAATTAATTTAATAATTCATTAGGGTTGGTGTTCACTGCAACCTTTATGTATGTTTACTAGAGAAGAAATTTACCTGTTCCACCAAAAAAAACCCAACAACAATGACAACCTTTCTAGAACTGATACATGAATTCAGTAAAGTCATAGATTATAAAATCAATATACAGAAATCAGTTGCATTTCTATACACCAATAATGAAGCAACAGAAAGAGAAATCAAGGAGTCAATCCTATTTACAATTACACCAAGACCCATAAAATACCTAGTAATAAACCTAACCAAAGAGGTAAAAGATCTGTACACTGAAAACCATAGGAAGCTTATGATAGAAACTGAAGAAGACAAAAAGAAATAGAGAAATATTCCATGCTCATGGATCGGGAAAACAAATGCTATTAAAATGTCATTACTACCCAAAACAATGTACACAGTCAATGCAATCCCTATCAAAATAAAACTACCATTCTTCATAGACCTAGAACAAACAATTCTAAAATTTGTATGGAGCCAGAAAGGACCTTGAGTAGCCAAAGCAACCCTGGAAAAGAAAACTAAAGCTGGAGACATCACAATTCTGGACTTTAAGCTGTAATACAAAGCTGTAATCATCAAGACAGTATGGTACTGGTGCAAAAACAGACACATGGATTAATGGAACAGAATAGACAACCCATAAATGGACAAAAAAATGTATGGCCAACTAATCTTTGACAAATCAGGAAAGAATATCCAATGGAAAAAAATATAGTCTCCAGCATATGGTGTTGGGTAAACAGGACAAACTGAAGATTGATGGGGGTGGAAGGTTGGGGAGAGGGTTAAATGGGTGATGGGCATTAAGGAGGGCTCTCGTTGGGAAGAGCACTGAATATTATATGTAAGCGATGAATCACTGGGTTCTACTCCAGAAGCCAACACTATACTGCATGTTAACTAAGTTGAGAATAAAAAAAAAACAACTTATCAAACTCAACACCAAAAAAACAAATAACACATTGAAGAAATGGGCAAAAGACATGAACAAACCCTTTTCCAAAGAAGACATCCAGATGGCTAACAGACCCATGAAAGGATGCTCAACATTGTTCATCATCAGGAAAATGCAAATCAAAACTACAATGAGATACCACCTCACTCATGTCAGAATACCTAAAATTAACAACACAGGAAACAACAGGTGTTGGTGAGAATGAGGAGAAAAGGGAACACTTTTGCACTGCTGGTGGGAATGCAAAGTGGTCCAGCCACCCTGGAAAACAGTATGGAAGTTTTCTAAAAACTTAAAAAGACAGTTCCACCCTATGACCCAGCAATTGTACTACTAGGTATTTATCCAAAGGATACAAAAATGCTGATTTGAAAGGGCACATGGATGCCAGTGTTTATAGCAGCACTATCAACAATAGCCAAAATATGGAAAGAGCCCAAATGTCCATTGACTGACAAATAGATAAAGAAGTGGTATACACACACACACACAATAGCATACCATTTGGTATTGAAAAAGAATGGCATCTTGCCATTTGCAACAATGTGGATGGAACTGGAGTATATTATATGCTAAGTGAAATGAGTTAGTCAGAGACAGACAAATATATGATTTCACTCATATGTGGAATTTAAGAAACAAAACAGATGAGCATAGAGGAAGGGAAGGAAAAATAAGATTTAAAACAGAGGGGGAGGCAAACAATAAGAGACTTAAACACAGAGAAACTGAGGGTTGCTGGAGCGGTGTTGGGTGGGGAGGTGGGCTAAATGGGTGATGGGCATTAAGGAGGGCACTTGTTGGGATGAGCACTGGATGTTACATGTATGTAAGAAGAATCACTAAATTCTACTCCTGAAACCATTATTACACTATATGTTAACTAACTTGGATTTAAATAAAATTTTCAAAAAAGGAAAGTTTGGTCTAAGTTATCCCATCAATGCTGCAAGTGGGAAAACAATATACATGTACTTTTTTATTATTGAAAATACAGATACCACAAAATTTACCATTTTAACCATGTTATGTTATATGCAATCCAGTAGCATTTAGTGCATTCAGGTGTTTGTGCAACCATTGCTACCTAATTCTAGAACATTTTCATCATCTTACCAGAAACCCTATATCCATTAATCAGTCACTCTGATTCCCTCTCCTCTAGGCCATGGAAAGGGCAAATCTTTCTGTCTTTGAATTTGCCTATTCTGAATATTTCATATAAATTGAATTATATGATACATGGCTTTTTGTGTCTGGCTTATTTCACTTTGCATAATTGAAAACAAGGCTCACCCACATTGTAGTTTGGGCCAGTACTTCTTTTCTATTTATGGATGAATGGTAGTCAATTTATGAATGTGTTGTATCATGCTGTAGGTATCATTATACTTCTTACTCTGTTTTGACTCTCAAGTTACCTTGAGGCACAAAATTTTCCAATATTAAGTGTACCACTAGAAGAACTTTGACAAATAAATACATCATCATTTTATAAAACATTTTCATCTCTCAAAATATTCCCTCATATCCCCTCATTGTCAATCCCATTCACTTACTGGGGGCCCTGAGTGGCCACTGATATGTTTTTTGTCATGATAGCTTTGCTTTTTCTAGAATTTCATATAAATGAAATCATTAAGTACAGCATCCAATGAATGGGGTATCCATAATATAGAAATTGGAGAGCAGAAATTATCAAAGAAATAATTTTCTCCAATCTTTTAATTAAAAGGTTCTATTCTGGGGCGCCTGGGTGGCTTAGTCGGTTAAGCGTCGGACTTTCNAAATTCTTCAAGCTCTTACCCATCACCTACGACAAAATCTAACTTCTATTTACAGTCAACCAAATTCTTCATAAATCTGAACCTTAGTTCTCAAATCAGCAACAAAGCAAAACATAAAAACCTCCCACATTAATGCATAATAAAGTGAAATTTAATAGAACTAAGGATAAAAGGACAATCTAAAAGATCCATGAAGGAAACCATAGGACTCTTACATGAAAGGGAGAATAAGATAGGTATTAGGCAATTCTAGATGTCTGAACCCCCAAGGATCAATGCCTTCAATGTTCTGACAGAAAGTGATTTACCACTTGGAGTGGTATATAAGCCACACTATCAGTCAAGTGTGATGAACCAGGAAATATATTATTAAATATGCCAAGATGCAGAAAGTTTATTTCTCATGCACTATGCACTGCCTCTTAGGAAGTCACTCACGTTCCAGCCAAATGAGTAAACAAAGGAAGGGATCCAGAAAACAATGGCTCCTACTCTGTTGAACAGTCCCAGAGGGACAGAATGCAGCAGGCCTAGAGGACAATCAGTCCAGATGGCATCAGAAGGACAGCCCAGGAGGGAGATCTTGTGGAGGAAAAGAGAACACATAGACCACATAGTACTGCTGAGATGCTGGATGAACTTGAGAGTATAATCAGGGGAGGAAGTTCTAGGAAGGCAATTAATAGTCCAGAAGGTAAAAGCTGTAAAGGAAAGACACATCATAAAAACACATGAGATCTGCATTGAACAGTATTTACATGGGCCTGGTAATGTCACTATGTCATTGGTGTTTAAAGCTTGAAAAATCCACCTACAGAAAAAGAACAGAAAAACTGTTACAGAACAGCACCTACAAAGTGTGAAAGTAAAAGTACAGGTGACAAAATTTAGGAAGGGGCGTGGAGTGGGAAGAAGAGGTGAAGGAAAGGCGAGGAAGGCTATTATCATTACATTATAATCTGTAGGGTGGAAAGGCAATATCTGGCATTGATGCTATAAGAAATTTAACTGTATTACTTGAAGTTTGAAAAAGTAAAGATACGTAGGTGATATAAATGTGTTAAGAGGAGATGGGGAATGAGGGTAATGGGATCCCTAAAGCTGCTAAGTAAAAAATGAGAGTAAAAGTGTATTTTCTTTCTTTTTAAAAATTTTTTTAAATGTTTGTTTCTTTTTGAGAGAGAGAGACAAGAGAGAGACAGAGACAGAGAATGAGCAGGGCAGGGACAGAGCGAGACAGAGACACAGAATCAGACACAGGCTCCAGGCTCCAAGCTGTCAGCACAGAGCCCTACGCAGGGCTTGAACACATGAGCTGTGAGATCATGACCTGAGCAGAAGTTGGATGTTTAACCAATTGAGTCACCCATGTGCCCTGTAAAAGTCTATTTTCCAACCATACACTGATGAACACCAGAAGAATTAGAACAAAGTGCTGAAAAGTGGTTGCCCTAGGGATCTGGACAGGGGAGGACAGAACCTGGGAAGGAACATTTGCTTTTAGTTATAGACCTTCCGTGTTATTTTTTAAAACTATATATGTGTGTTTTCATAAAAGGTGAAGGAACAAACAACTTAAAAAGCAGTGCAATTAAGAAGATGGTGATTTGAGAACTTAGGTTCAGATTTATGAAGAATCTGGTGGATTGTACATAGGAATTAGGTTTTGTCCTAGGTGATGGTAAGATCTTGAAGAATTGTTAAATTGTTTTTAATGTTTATTTTTGAGAGACAGAGCATGAGTGGGGGAGGAGCAGAAAGGGAGACACAGAATCTGAGGCAGGCTCCAGAGTGAGCTCTCTGCATAGAGCCCGACATGGGACTTGAACTCAGGAGCTGTGAGATCATGATCTGAGCCGAAGTCAGATGCTTAAGTGAGCCACCCAGCCGCCCTTGAAGAATTTTTATCAGGGGAAAACGTGACAACAGTCTGCATACCAGAGAAAGATTTTGAGGGATTGGTTATGTGGTATAGAAGAGAGACCGGTGATAGTAAGGGTGCCATCGCACTAGACCAAGTAAGAGGTGACGAGGGCCTGAGCCAGAAGGGTAGAAATAGGAGGCGAGGAAAAAGGCTGGCTTGGGCATTGGGTGTGTGGTGGAGCCATTCCCAGAGGTGAAGGAGAAAGGAAGGTAAGCTGATTTAGGGAGGAGGAAGATAAAAGAGTTTAGATTAGGTCCTACTGCATCCAAAGTACCTAAAGGGTCTCTGGAAGGCCACAGGGCCATTAGGAACATGGGTGTGCAGGTCTGCAGGGATGTCTGGGGCAAAAACACAAACCTGCCCACTATCCACAGAAGCCATGATTGTGGGTTAAAGCACTCAGAGAGTACAGAGGAAGGAGCCACGGGCCAGGAAAGCATCTCAAAAAACACTAAGTTGGCATGGTAGGCAGAGGAACAGGGGTGTCCTGGGAACTGGGTGCCTCTGAGGACATCTGGCTTGTCCTGATTAGCACACGTCTCAGGCTAGGCACCACTGTCAAGGTTAAGATTCACTGTATTTCAGAACTCCTGGGGTAGTCACTGCTTGAAACACACTTTATTTTCACATTCTCTATCACCATTGTCTTGTTAGGTGGCAAAAACCTGGCGGCTATTTAGTATCAAACATAATATTCAGTCTGTAGAAAATAACCAGAAAACCAAATGAACTCTTCATCTTTCATTCGTTATGTAGCATACAATTTTGGTTGCATAAGTAAGAGTAGTTGGATTGCAGTCAGTACATTTACTGGTACTTATTTTTCATGTAGTGCTGGGCTATATTCTCTTGGTTATCTATTTCAGTACAGGCAAGTTACCTCCTTTCCTTTTGTAACATTAAAAGCAACTAGGGGGACACTTGGGTGGTTCAGTCAGTTAAGTGTCTGACTTTGGCTCAGGTCATGATCTCACAATTTGTGAGTTCGAGTCCCATGTCTGTCTCTGTGCTGACAGCTCGGAGCCTGAAGCCTGCTTTGGATTCTTTGTCTCCCTCTCTCCCTGCCCCTCCCCTACTTGTGCTCAGTATCTGTCTCTCTCAAAAATAAAAAAATATTTTAAAAAAAAGCAACTATGTATTTGGAAAAAGTAACAACAGTCTGGACATGAAATACACCTGGGAAAAGATAATCTGAACAATTTATGGATACATTTAAACATGAAAACAAGTAGAATTAACGTATACAGCTGCACTACAACATGCGAAGAGTGATAATGTCTCCGTGGAAACCAGTTATGCTTCCCTTTATTCCGGCCAGCAAGATTGGGAGAACTGGGAATATAAAACCCAAAGTAAACCCTGAGTTGACAGATTGGTCATAAATATCAAGTGTCTTCTCTCAGTGGAGGCATGACGTCTCCTGCAAGATGATCTATACCACAAACACTCAGGCACACTTGCTGCCATATGTCGCATAGGTTATAAGATGGCTCTATTTCCCTTAACCCAGACTCAGCATCCAGCCTCATTACTGCAGACTAACAGTGTGATGAATGATTTTTATTATATTCATAGCATTTGATTTATGTGTTTTCATCTTAAATGGGTCTGCAGAGATAGTAGTTTAAATCATTTTGTTGACCTGAGGCTGAATGATAGGTCATTCAGTCAACACACACACACACACACACACACACACACACAGAGAGAGAGAGAGAGAGAGAGAAACTTGTAAGAATAATGGTAATATGAGAGTCCATAGTCAGCATAACCATCAACAAAGAAAGTTCCCTAGTACTCACTCATTGGCATTTAACTAAGCCAGATTTTCCTAAAATAACCATTCCCTACCCTCCACCCCCAAATCAGCATATACAGAAAGAAATAAACATCCTGACTCTGGAGTGTTAGTGGCAAAACCAGATGTGAAAGTCCGTGGAAGGGACAGTGGAAGGTGCAATCTTGTTATAGAATATGGCCTTCTTTAGAGCTCACTTAGGAGTCTCCCTTGGGCTGAACCCCAGTGAATTTTGAAGAATGTAGACTAGCAGGAGGGTTCTCTAAGACTGAATTTTAAACACTTCATAACTCTGCAAGTATGAGGAGAAATGATCTGTGCCATGGTCTGGGACAGAAAGTGACAACTTTGTTTAGAGAGTAGAACAACTAAAAATCAAAGAATTCATTTTAGAGCTCCACAAATATTGAGTTTATTTCCTCGTGTAGCCAGGAACCATTTCAGATATGTGAAATGATGTATTTGGAAGAAAAAAAAAAGATGCGAAAGATTTAGCAAGATAACCAGATTCTGAATTTTCTGTAAGTATTTGTTTGATATGGACTCATTAAATTTAGTCATCTGCTGACTTTTGTTAACAGATAAGCAGCAACAGCTTCACATGCAAGAACACTATTTATGGGAGAAAAATCTTTTTTTTTTTTTTTNATGGGAGAAAAATCTTAAGATCAAGAAGAGTTCAGTTCAGTACTTCTCCCCTCACCCACAGGTAACTGGAAAAATACTATTGTTAAAATTTGAGCACCAGGATACATTAGCCCATCTCATTGGGAAACTATTCTATAGGAGTACCTTTTTGAGATTAGCTGTTTTAGCCAAACAGAAAGCAATTCCAAGGCATCAGAAGTGTGTAACTCACATTTGTCCTTCATTACTGAAGTAAATATTTGCTTCGTTCATTTCAAAAAAGGAATTGAGTCTTCGATTTATCATGTTGATTCAAAAGCCAAGAAACTCCTCTGTCTGTATTAAGTGGTAAATTAATGAAACAATACTTTACCTTACTCTAGAAATTCAAGGCATTTTGAACCATTGCTGCAATTTAAATAAGTAAAAATTGCTGCCATTCTCTTTAAGCCGGTTTATAGTATCTAAAATTCAGCTAAGAAAAGAGATATTGAAAATGTCAATAGTCACCGTAATGCTGTGAAGTTCAGGTGAAATCCCAAAGAAAGCCTGTAATGTGAAAAACAAAGGGAGAAAAGAATGGGAAGAACACTAAGAGAGCAGAAGAGAAAAAAAAGCAAGAGACACTGATTTTGGAACTAGATGATGGTAATTAGAAAAAAACATATTTTTACAAGAATGGCCTTTTTGGTCTCCCCTCTTAATTTTTTTAGGGCAAGGAAAGGTAGGTACATGGTTTTTGAATCTAAAAATTGTTAAGAGTCACTACAATGGGGATCCAATCCACAGAAAGTGTATCATGAGGGAACCTTACAAAATTCATGTTAAGGGAGAGATGCAAATTCAAAATATCCTTCCTACCACATCACTGACATAAAGCTGATACTTGGGCCTTTTCCTTGTACTGTCAGTGTTGGCTTTGCAGTGGAGGTTGGGGGGTTCCAGCACTCCTACTCAGGGCCAACCAAGGTCTACACCTACACCTGTTCACTCAAGGGAGAAGCTTTTAGCTCCATTCAGGAATACGGATTGGCATGGAAATAGGTCCAGTGTTCTTGTTCTGATGGAAAAAAGATCCCTAAGTCTGAACTTGCTCCCACTGGTTAACCTTTCCTGAAGGCTTAAATGTCCCTTTGGCCAACTTCTTTGAATACATTTCAGCTCTGGACCTGGAGAGGAGTACTCAGACCTGTTGTGGATTGGGGACACCCACATTTTCTTCCTCTCTTCTATCCCCTCTTCCTTCATCGTAGCTGTTTTGAGTCTCCAGATATATGCCAGACCACTGTTCTTGGCACTGAAGATTGTGTTGTCAACATTTAAAGAGCTTACGTCTAAGGGAAAGGGGAAAAGAAATTGAAGACAAAAGTTATGTTTCAGATTTTTATATAATCTATGAAGGAAATAAGATGATGTGGTAGAGAATAACTTATAGGGAAGTTCAGGAAACACCTTTATGATGATGTGACAAGAATAAAAGTGACCCCACTCCTCCATAAGGCCCAAGAGAATGGGGAACTTGTTTGTCTTCTGATTTAGCCTGCTATGGTTTCTGATGGGTGCTGACGGAAGACACAAGATGTTGGGTCAGGGACAAAGCACTTTATTTCTAATGACACAGAAAGCCAGAGGAACCTCATGTTTGCTCAGTTCCTCCTGCCCCCAAATCCAATGGGGGTGATATGCAGATGTTGCACACATAATGGACTTGTATCACAGGGGAAGGACTCAGAGCTTTGGGAACTCCAACCTTTTTAATGGGTTCCAAGCAAATGGGCCTATCCATTGCCTCAAAAACACATTATCATATTGAACAGTAAACAAAATATGCTTCAGAATGAGGCACAACTTTTATCCTTCACAGCTTTTTGCTAAACAGACATCCTTGTAAAGGTGGTCTGGAATAAAAGCTGTCTTTACTTGTACAACAAGCTGTCTCTACCTCTACTTGTAGGACAAGCAAAAACAGGAGAGACCTGTGGAGAAATTCCTTTCAAAAATGTGATTCTGATTAGTGATGCTCACCAGTGGGGCTAAATTTCAGAGCTCTCTTATGATTGGGTAGGCCATGTGACTACTTCCAGCCAATGAGTTGTGAGCTACCATTACTGATGTGGAACATTCCAGAGCCCTTGTTGTTGTTCAACTAGCCTGAGTCTGGAGTCATTAAATGAGAACCCCCAGCAGATGATTAAAACAGAACATAAGAATTAAACCTTTGTTGTTAAAGTCAGGTATTGGCAAACTACAGCCCATAGGCCAAATCTAGCCTGTTGTCTGTTTTTGTGTTGCCCATGAACTAAGAATGATTCTTTTACATTTTTAAGTGTTGTTAAAAAAAACAAAAAGCCCAAACAAACAGAAAAGAACATGGGACAGAATCCTATGTGGCCTTCAAAGCCTAAAATTTTTACTATTTGGAACCTAGAAAATGTTTCCCAAACCATGGTCTATGTAGCCAGCCTGGCTGATATGAAGGAAAACCAAGAAAATATGCTATCAGGGAAACTAAGATAGGAAAAGTGTTTGAAAAAGTAGCCTGCCAGGAGCCGCACCAGCCTCTCTGGATGGCAGTCACAGCAAGGAAATGGCAATGTTTGCAACTCCTGCCATGAGAAATGAAAACTGGTATCTCCTTCTGCTACTACTGCAATAAGCCTGCTGGTATTGACCAGGCCTCACAATATTCCATATCAGACCCATATTCTGAATACAGATACCTCATAAGGAAAAGCATATTCCTGCCTTTACAAAAGAGATTTTAGATGAAAGCTCTATGGGCGATTGTCAAAGGCTCTTCCTATGGGCCTTGCAGTTCCGAGACTTAGGGGGTTAAGAACACAAGAATTACAACTGAGCCTGGCCTGAGACTAAGGGCCTATTTTGGGGTTAAGAGCAAAACATAGTTACTACATATATGTTTGCTAATTGGTGAAACATAACAGTCCCTTCCTCAAGGCCTACATTCCACAAACTGGCAGCTGGGATGAGGATAGATAAGAGTAACTAAAACATAACCCAGGGGCAAAAGACTGACCCCTTCAAGGCCCCCATGATAGTCTCCACAAACAAACCAATTCAGGAACATTCATCCTCTTGAGAGCCAGACAAAATACTCCTAGCTCATCTATATACAATTTGACCTATATGTTATCCTATTTTTCACTAAGAACATTCTGTTATTTCCTTGATCAGAATAATTCTGCAACTGATATCACAAAAGGCCTCCCATTGTAAGAAATTCCTTTCTCTGACTTCATCTTGTTGCTGAACCTTTAAATAAAGACACCAAAACCGACAGGACAGAGATCCCTGCCTGGTGATCAGAAAGAATCTCGGGGCTCTCTCACTCTCTCTCTCGCCATCCTTCAGGGACCCCTGGACCTGCCAGAGCCAGCGCCTCCGGCGGTAGCCAATGTCAAAGGCTACCAAATTAATGCACAAGGTAAGTTTCTGAGAATAAGCCTCTGGATTTGAAAATGTAGAAGATACAGGGGACTTGACTAGTTCATTTTCATTTGAAGACTGGGGGACAAAAGCCAACCATAGATGGTGAGCACGTCAAGTGACAGAATGAATACAACCTGATCCAGAAGGTTTGCTGTGAATGAGAACAGAGCAATTAGGGGCGCTTGCATGGCTCAGTGGGTTAAGCATCTATCTGACTCTTAACTTCAGCTCTGGTCATGATCTCACAGTTCGTGAGTTTGAGCCCTGTGTTAGACTTAGCACTGACTGTGGGGAGCCTGCTTAGGATTCTCTCCCTGCCCCTCCCCACCTCATGCACTCTCTCTCAAAATAAATAAATAACCTTAAAAAAAAAAAAAGAACAGAGCAAGAAGAGGATAACTGGAATGGGCTGCAGCGTCAAAAAATAGCCTCCTTATAAAGATGGGAACTACTAGAACATATGAATATACTGATGGGATCAATTAAGTAGAAAGAGAGCATTGTTACAGGAGCACAGGAAAGAGAAGGAAGCGGAAAGAATGAACTCCTGACATAGCAAAGTGGAAATGACCCGAGTACAGTGGAAGCACCCACCATTTTTAGGTCTTTCTCCCACTGCAATAGGAAGAAAAGGTGTCCGCAAATGCAGGAGGGCTTGTGGATTCCATTGTGGGAGGATGAGGTTTTTATCTGATGACTTCTACTTTTCAGGCAAGGTAGGGAGGAAGCAGACTGTCAGGAAGAAGGTGGGAGAGTTTGAGAGAAAGTTGGAATGCCTCAGAGTGTGGGAACATGAGACTGTGATCAGGGAAACAGTAGAATCAGCAGGGATGGCTCAGGCCCTTGGAGATGAATGATCATGAGTTCAAATTCTGTAAGACAGTCTGGCTTTGTGACATCTCTAGAAACTTTCAGTGTTTGGATGTCAAGTGAAGAAAGTGGGTTCAAACAGGTTTGGGGTACAGTGTAATGAAAAACAGAGTAGTTAAGCTGTTATAGTGGGTTTTTTAAATTTTTTAATGTTTTATTTATTTCTGAGAGAGAGAGAGAGGCAGCGTGAGCAGGGAAGGGTCAGAGAGAGAGGGAGACACAGAATCTGAAGCAGGCTCCAGGCTCTGAGCTAGCTGTCACCACAGAGCCCGATGCGGGGCTCGAACCCACAAATCACAGGATCATGACCTGAGCCAAAGTTGGACGCCAAACCAACTGAGCCACCCAGGCACCCCTGTTATAGTGTTTTTTTAAGGGCTGTCTTGAGGAATTCCCTCCAAAGACACTCTAAGATTGACCACCAAGTACGTTACTTTAGTTAACACAGTGGTTAAGAGTGTATGCTCTGGAACCAGAATGTCCTGGTTGAAATCTAAGCTCTGCCACTTCTAGACCCCAGCCAAGTTATTTAACCTCATTTAGGACAAGGCTAATAGTTGGGACTTTCCTCACATGGTGGTGATGAGAATTAAATGGTTATTTTTGTCATCTTTTTTTTTGTACAGATATTATTTATTTATATTTACTAGAATGTTTACCATTCTTGGATCTTCATTCCTTCTTTTTTCTTTTCTTTTTTTTTTTTTAATAGTTTATTGTCAAATTAGTTTCCACATAACACTCAGTGCTCATCCCCACAAGGGTCCTCCTCCATGCCCATCCCCCCCTCCCCCTACATCCATCAGTCCTCAGTTTTTGTCAGCATTCAAGAGTCTCTTATGGTTTGCCTCTCTCCCTTTCCCCCACCATTTCCGCCCTTCTTCTCCCCCTTGTTCCTCCGTCAAGTTCCTCCTAATCCTCCTATACGTGCAAACATATGATATTTGTCCTTCTCTGCCTGTATTTTTGTCATCTTTAAAACACATAGAAAGTGTTCCTAACTGATCTTGGCATCTAGATATAGGCCCGAATCTTTAGGTATCTGAAGAGACAGATTAATATTCAATTGTCAGGCTCTGCCTTAGCAACATGTGCCACCCTACCTTCATTTATCCCAGCCTTTCTTCCTCTGGGGAATAAAAATGGTGCAAGCATGTTTAGAAATGTGTTTCCTAAGGCTCATTTCCGTTTTTCACTCAAACCTTCTGCAGAATGAAAATGTTCACAATGAATGCTGTAAGTTTCGCATTAGAAAATGAGCATTTTCTAGCAGTTTTCTGAAAGTGAACTCTAAAGGTACAAAGGAGAATGAGCTAGGGGCAGCGTAGTAGGAAGGTGTCCCACCAGAGGCATTCTGCTGCCTAGCTCTCTGAGCTAGGTGGTGGGGGAAGATGCCCACTGGAAGGTGCCACAGGTTGCTGGCCCACTGAGTGTAGCAGAAAAGATCACGAGCATGCAGTTGTTTAATGAGATGAACACACTGGCACCAAGAAGAGAAGCCCGTTCCTTCTGCATAGTCTCTCCACAGTAACTTACTGACAAAGCTTAACATCATGCTTGCTACAAAGGAGAAATGTTTCCATGGTCCAGCTCCAATATGGCAGAGCAGGTAACAAAGGGTAGCTAGGAGCTGAAAGGTAATCAACTGATAACTGGCACTGTATCTAAAGGCTTTTGGGCACCAGAAATACTGATTGCACCAATCCAGTCAGGGCCTACAGATGACTCACTAAGAACTGTCTGGCTGCTTTTTCAGTTGCATCTGTCTTATAAGAGGAGACAGAGAAAAAACAGACCTTAGCAACCTACTCTACAATTGAACCATCCAGATAAAGGTTAGGGGACTATCTAAAGAGCAATGAATGAGTTAAGTACCAAAACATCTGACAGGTGATCAGTGCTGAAGAACTCGACACTCACTAATCAATGTTAAGCCTTGAGATTCAATTTCATGTATTGCCCTTAGTATTATCTAAAAGAAACAAAGATATAGAAAGGTTCTAAATTACTCTCCTTTTTTCCTAAGATTGAGTAATATTCTAGCTGCCAGGATGTCCCCTTCTGGAAACCTTCTCACTATTAATTCTTATGTACTTTGACTCCTCGAATCTCTTAACCAGATATCGTTTCAGACAAAACGTAAAGTAGATATGCCTCTTTCTAGGGCTACCCCCAGGGCACATGGGCTATGGAAAAATTCTTTTGTAGGTTGCCTGTCTGTATAAGCAGTTTAATTAGAAATGACAAATTACAGGGGCGCCTGGGTGGCTTAGTCGGTTAAGCGTCCGACTTTCGCTTAGGTCATGATCTCGCGGTTCGTGGGTTCGAGCCCCGCGTCGGGCTCTGTGCTGACTGCCAGCTCAGAGCCTGGAGCCTGCTTCAGAGTCTGTGTCTCCCTCTCTCTCTGACCCTCCCCTGCTCATGCTCTCCATCTCTCTCTCTCCCTCCTAGAAATAAATAAAACATTAAAAATTTAAAAAAAAAAAAAGAAATGACAAATTACAAAATCCATGGACCCATGTGAGTTATAGTGATTTATTGATAAAGACTTAAAATGTTAGGTAGAGAAGAAGTACTAGTTTATCTTCCAGTCAGTGCATGTAGAGATTCTTTGTCTTATGTCCTATGTGAATGAGAGTTGCCACAAATTCAGTGTCTCAGCACTATTCTGGTGGCCCAATTTCATGTGATCCTGTGAAAGAATTGCTGTCGTGGCCAGTGGTAGTAACACACTGCTCTTCAAACTGCCTTCCTGGGACATGGAGCCTCTCTCAGGCTCTAGGCTGACTCTAAGTATGAGCTCCAGAGCTCCATAGGGCTTCTGGTTTACCCAGCATGTGGGGTAGAGGGCTGGAAATAGCTCCTGGGAAAGAAAATGAGGGCCAGGACCCCACATAAGGTCCTAATCTGCATACCAGGTGCAGACAGCATGGCTAGCCTCAACAAGTGCCAGGCTTCAAAGGGGTATTTTTTTCAAGGAAAGCACTCCAGAGTACTGTGTCCTGAGACATAGGACTAGTGGCATGGATCTGCTTCCCTAATCTAAGAGCTATACTGCCTCTTTCCACATTTACCTAGTTATATGTTTGACTGTAGAGATCTCTCATTTGCTCTTTTTATTTTAACTGAATATATGCAAAATGGTTGAACCACAACTCAGGACACCGCAAGTTGTTGGTAAGGCCTGGAATGGAACCCTTGGCCCCAAGCCAGCAAGCATGCCTTCATGCCAGATGGCTTCTGTATGGTTTTCTCTCGCTCTTTCCCTTAAACATTCAATATCTCATTCAGTTCCTTGGTATCATGGACTGAATGTTTGTGCCTGGCCCAATATTCACATGTTGAAGCTCTAACAGCCAGCATGGCTGTTTTTGAAGATGGGGCCACTAAGGAAGTAATTAAGGTTAAATGAGGTCATAAGGGTGAGGTCCTGATCCAAGAGGATTAGTGTCCTTATAAGAAGAGAGCCTGCTCTCAGTCTCTCCCAATGCACAGGCACTGAGGAAAGACCAAGTGAAGACAGAGTGACAAGGTGGTCAACTACAAGCCAGGAAGAGAGGTCTCAGTAGAAACTCAATTTGCTGGTACCCTGATCATGGACTTCCAGCCTCCACAACTGTGAGCGAATAAATCTCTGTCACTTTAGCCACCCAGTCCATGGTATTTGGTTATGGCAGCCAGTGGAGACAAATACTCTTGGCTTCCCAGGGAAGCCCTTACCAAACTACCTTCCACACTTCTCTTTGCAAACCTCTTTTCAAATTCTACCTCTTTGTTACCTTAATCCTTCAGAGACTTACTTTCAGCTAGCACCCTGGTACACAAACCTACAATGACAATTATAAATGTTTCACATTCTGGCTAAGATACTTGAATCAGGACCACTCTGGGTAATTCCCTAATTCCAAAGAATAATTTCAACAATGGGCTTTTTTAGAGCATGCAGGTTAAGGAATTTAACTTTGCTTACTTACACAGGCCTTTATGAACTCTTAAATCTCTCCATGAAAGCAGCTGCCTGTCACTTGTGAATGCCATCAACCTCAATCCTTAGACTGAAGCAGTCCTCTACCTTTCAATATCCAGGCAAGGAATATTTATTTTCCTACTGGGAATAGAGAAAATAATTATATTTGGAAATATCAGTTGGTCATTATCACATCATTTATTTGAAATGGGATGGTTATATATCATGTGTTCCTTTTAAAGTATTTCCTGATGTATCTATCTGTTTACTTTGAAAGATAGCATATAGTTCTTCAAGTAGGAATCATGTTGCGAACTCCTTTTAATATTTTGTGAAACAAAAGCATAACAGGACCAGAATGTATACGATAAAGATTCAACAAATCTGTTAGTTTATTGAATAACTGAAGCTGAATTAAACTATCTGTTAGCCATGCATTGAGTTACAAGTAACAAAAAATTAAACTCACAGAATCTAAATAGGGATTGGTTTTTCCTCCCATATAAGTAATTTTTGAAGTAGGTAGGTTCTGGCTTTCATTTAGCTGTTCAAAACTGCCATCAGACACTTATTTTCTTTACATATTTTTTGGCTGCTCATCCTTAATATGTTGCCCTTTTTCTCACGCTTGTGCCCCATGATCAAAACTGACTGCCACAAACAGATAATCAAAATTGTGTCCAGTCTTAGAAACTGAGTTTCTAAGAAGGCTTGGAAAATGGGTAATGTCTATGGCAGATTGACTAGTTATGATAGAACGTTTGGCTTGGAAAGCCTTAAGTATTAGCTGGTACTTTACAGAAAAAGTTTGTTGACAACTGGTCTACACTATATCTAAGCAATTCCTTTCCTAAGTGCATGGTTCCACGGAATGAAATGTTTGAGAGAGTTTGTATATGTTCTATTATAATAGCTCCAAACTGTTCAAACAATTCTCACCAAGAAGAGAGGTGAGAAACTGTAATATATTCATACAATGGAATACTTCACAGCACCTCAAAGAAGTAAATTACTGGTAGACATAACATGAATGATTCTCACAGGTATATTGAGCAAAAGACTCCAGACACAAAAGAGAACATAATTGTGTGGTTCCATTTATAGGAAATTCAAGAACCAGTAAAAATCGTTGACAGAAGTTGGAACTTCTAGACCTGTATGGTCTAGAAATGTTCACTGTCTTAGCCCAGTGTATATATGCAAGTAAGAAATCAAGTGGTAGACCTTATGCACTTTATTAATACTGATGTTCCTCAACTACAAAATTCTGTTCACTATGGAATACCTGGAAAGTATAGCAAAATTTAACAAAACATTTTAAAAAAAGGAATCATCTGGTTATTCAGAGGGTAACTACTCTCACCAATTTGCTTTTCTTCTAGCCTTTTGTTTTTAATAAGGTTTCAAATGTACCAAAAAATTGCAAGAACAAAACAAAGAACTTCCTCATCCCTCAAACCCAGATTTCCCCTTACCACTAAATATTCTGGGATATACTTTTCCTAAACAAGAACATTCTCCTATATTGCCACTATGCGAACCTCTGAAAGTCAGGAAATCAACACTGGTACAACATTACCATCCCATCCAGAAACCCCATTTTAAATTTCAGCAACTGTCCCACCAAAAGTCTTTATTTTCCTTTCTGATCCAGCATCCTACCTAGGACCAGTGTTATATTTAGTGATCCTATCACATTAATTTCCTTCAACTGGAACAGTTCCTCAGTCTTGTCCTGATGTCTGCAAAACTTAAAGAATACAGGTAGCCTGTGGAATGATCACCAATAGGGGTCGGTCTTATGTTTCCTACTGACCAGATGTGAGCCACAAATCCTTGGCAGAAATAGCACAGAGATGATGCCGGACTCTTCACAGTGCATCATGTCAGGCGCCACACAATGTTCACTGGTCCCACTAAGACGTTGACAGTGATCATCTGAGCAAGTTAGTGTCTGCCAGGCTTCCTCACATAAAGCTGCCATTTCCTCCTTTGTATTTCATCCATCTTTTGTGAAAAAATGTGCTGAAATTATCCTATCCCTCCAACCTCCATCCACCAAACCTCACATCCATTGACAACTCCTGCTGGCATCAGCTGCTGTTGTGAAGGTCTGACTGTCAAGTAGTGATTATTTTCCCCATTCCTTCTCCACATGTCAAGTGGCATTTGATTTTAAGGAAGAGCTTTCTCTTCTCCCCTTTGCATTTCTTAACTTCTTTAGATTAATATGGACTCCTTGGTTATGAAGCCCTATTGGATTATTTCAAAAGGTGCAATACTTTTCCCCATTTATCAGTGAAGAGGCCAGAAAATAACCTCAAAAACAGCACATGGCAGACAAATTTTCTTGGCAGTCATAATCACATGTATAGTGCATCAAAGTTCCATCCATTTTCATAAGTCACAATAAGTTTCATAAAATACTAGGCCCATTCAAAGAGAGAAAAGGCAATTTTCAAAAAGGAATATGTGTTATTAAATGAGACATTTAGTATATTACTTCCTATAGCACCACATGGGGATTATGTTTTCCAAATTAGGTGTGGGAAGTGGAATAAGCAATTAGTCTATACTCCTTTGCTAACGGGCTGTCCGCTGGTTAATGAAAAACCCATACATCCCCTCAAAAGAAATAGAAGAGAAAACAAACAAACAAAAGCTCACTAAGATGTACCAAATTCCTCTCCAGAGTGTAACCAGGAAGCAGTCTCAATGGTTGGAGCCAAGAATTTATCACAGAGTTATTACAAGCATGCCTTCCTTTTAAAGGAACAAACTTTTTTGAAATAAAAAAAGACCAAGAAACAGTACTGATCGCTTTTCTTACAACGCACAGCATTTAACATTAACCAGTACTGAGACTAAGATAGACCGTACCGAGGAGCCTCATCTCCCAAGAGTACACGCGGGTGGATGCAGGGCATTTTTCATTATTGCAAAAGCATATTTTAATTTTTAATCTTTGGTTCAATTTAAACATTGCTTTTAGTAGCATGTAGACCCCACTGGTGCAGAACATGCAGAGGGGTGTTGCAGCTCACGCACTTATGGTGTTTCTATTCTGGAAGCTGTAGGGCAATTAATAAATAGTGTTTTGTCAAATGCACTCTTTTGGCCTTTCCTTTTGAGTGCAAAACACTCCACACACTTGGGAGCCTTCAGGCCATGGGCCTACTTTTCAACAGTCTCCAGGGTGATAGGCTTTTGTTTGTTCTCAACAAGTGTCTCCTTGGTAGAGGGATCATTTGAGGTTAATGCTGGTCCCAACAAGCAAGAGAGGAGACTTTGGATGGTGGTGTCTCAAGTACTCTCTTTCCTTTCATATTTTCTTTCTTTTCTTTTCTAAAAAATTTTTAAATGTTTGTTTTTGAGACAGAGTGAGACTGGGGAAGGGACAGAGGGAGATGGAGATACAGAATCCGAAGCAGGCTCCAGATTCTGAGCCTGATGCAGGGCTCGAGCTCACAAACCAGGAGATCACGACCTGCGCTGAAGTCAGACTCTTAACCAGCTGAACCACCCAGGCGCCCCTCATTCATATTTTCAAATGAGGACAGAGGGAGCACTGAAAAACAGACTAGGGATGCATCTGTTTTGGCTGGTGACAGGTCATACTTTGTCACAATCTTCTTGCACTGTAGTATCAAAAAGTTCAAGGGCATATGGCTCTCTGTACCCTAACTGTGTCTGCACAGCTGTCAGGCATGGCTGGTATATATTCAGATGGGAATCTGACTGTTGGATTGGCTGTGAGGTGACCTTTATTTACCAATCCCTCTTTCACTGACAATACAATTGCTTGTGTTGCTACAGTATTTTGGCCCCCATTCTACATAAAAATTTAATGTTGGCTCCAAATTCTCTATCAGGCATTGGCAGAACCATGTGGGGTCTCCCCAGTTGTTAGACATTAGTATAACCATGATATATTTAGATGCTAACATTATTCTGGATTTGGTCAGTGGGGGCCCCTTCAAGTTGGCTCTTACCCTTGTTCTGGGAAATCTCTTGAATATTTTTGTATATTCTGGAAATAAATAACAAGGGGGTGTGTTATTTCTAACCCAGAGATGGAATCAGCTGTTTCACTGAGGAGCTCTGGTTCCTTTTATTGAAAAATGACATTTAGAAACTAAGTTTGATTTGAGCACTCAATATGCTCACTTCTACTGGGCTCTCCTTGCTCCCAAGCTACTTCAGCAGACGAAGCTGAAAACATATGTATGTATACACGTGTGCATACATATATATTAATATACACACATCTACATCTATAATTATTCCCATATCTGTGTATATATGTATCAAAAGTTCCCACATTAATACCAATGCATCTAATTCTAATTCAGTACTAGAATTATTTCTAGGCTTTCCCTTTTCCATGTTGGCAAATCCCTACTCAGACCTAATCAGAAGGTTTTTTCAACTGGGATTTAAGGTGGGGGAAGAAAAGTCAAGATTGCAAACCTGCATATCACAGATGCAGTAAATACCACATGGCAATAAATCGTTATTGGCTTTCTGTAACTTATTTTTGTACAGATCACCTTCTCTTAGTACTTGGTGAGATCATAATGACTCAAGAGTCGCATTTTGCGCAGAACAATGAGGGGTATGCTAGAACCCAGACATAAGACAGAGATTGGCAACAGCATTCCAGTATCCAAAGTATAATGAGAGGTAGAGGTACCCCTGAGGAAGAGATTCTTTATACCTAATCTCTCATTTAACCTTGGGCTGTTCTAGGCTGCCTGCACCTAGAAGGAGCATCCTCTTTCTGGCACTTTGGGCATCATTAGCATACCAGCATCTGCCTTTGTTTCAAAGGCAGGTTAATCAAAAGTGCTTCTTCTGAATGCATTGTCCCCAACCCCCTCAACCCTGCCCCAGTTTCCTTCTTCCTTAGAATGCTGGTGATGCAAGTATGCCAGAGACTGGCTCCTCAGACTTCTACGACTAGCAGCATAATGGTGAGGAGGTTATGAGTCCCTAGAGTTGCATTGAAGAATCTAGAGACAGAATGGTTAGCTTGTTGGTTGAATCTGGGCCATAGATATTTTGTTTGACCATTTTTTTAAATTATGATTTTTCAAACAAAAATCCAGGTTTCTGACTTTTCTTGAAAAATGTGAAGATCAGGCAACAAGCAGCCCATATTCCTAAGCACTGACACTCAGCTAGAAGTTTAGGAAAGGCAAGTATTCTCCAGAGGACCCACTGTTCCCTGCCTGCCCTATGCATTGATATTTACTATGTAATATCCTTCCCCAGAGTTGTAAGCATAGTGCATGGGATTTTCTGTTGCTCTGTATTTGCTTTGATCCCATAATCGCTTATCTTATTTCAAGGACAGCTTACGCCCACCAGCCTCCGTGGAAGTAGTAGTCCAGGACTGCAGGTGGAGGCCAACTCCGGGCCAGTTAGGGGAGATGAGGCAGGAGAGAATGGCATCCTATATCAAGACTGGACTTCAAGTTCATTTTTGAAGTGAAAGTGGAAAAGAAACCAGGGTCTCTAAGCATCTGAACCTCTTCAATCTACCATGTAGCTAGTAAGCAGAGGAAGAACAGAATTGTAGCAGAGAAGCTCAGAGAGAAAGGCTAAAGGTGTGCTGCTTGCTTTTCTTCCTGGGAACACGCCTACCTATACCATATTTCCCATATAGCCCCTCTGCTCAGAGTGGGGTCCTGTGAACATGCGATAGCTGGACACATGTGGATGTAAATGATGAATATCACTTCTAAACCTAGTCATTACTGATCTCTTCCTCCCCCATCTTCTACCCAGAATCTCTTTCCTGGACTAGAGTCATAGTTTTAGTAGAGGATTCTGAAGTCTTAAAAGATGGATGACCCACATGTTAGGAACCTAGATCCCTGAATGACAGCGTGGACCAGGGTGCTTTCCCCCTACAAACTTCACTGGACTATAATGAGAGCGAGAAAACAACTTCTGTTAACCATCCTCTTCTTCCTAAAGCTCTTCCTCTACCTTGCATGCATGGGGGGAACTTTCTCCATCTCTACATATAGGCTCTAGGAATAGATTGTTTCTTATTCTACTCTACCACCACTTACTAGCTGTGTGACTTTGGGCAATTCCTTAACTTCAGTGAGCTCACCCAGGGGCTCTTGTCAGGATTCAGAAACATTATGTCAAGTTCACTGAATGGTTGCAATGAATAAATACAGAAGCTCACTGAATGTTAGCCACTATTACTACTACTACTACTACTACTAATTCAGTATCTTGATTTTCTTCTTTCTCTTCTGGCTTCTCCATATTTTTTGGCTCTTCTCTCTCTCCCTGCTCATTGTTGATTTTTCCAAAAGTTATCGTCTTGGAACTTGTCACATCTCATTTTTCCTCTGTGACTGACAAACCTGTCAAGTTCTGAATGTTCTATCAAACCCTGTGTCCTCTGTCTCTTCCTTCACAGGTCATCAAAGTCATCATATATACATAAGAATACAGTGACTGAGCTCTTTCCTGTGGGGTTTTGTGGTAGACCCAGTCAGACTGCATCAAAAAGGAAGAGGTCCTCAAGGACATGAATTATATCAGGTATTCTGCTTACTAGAATTAAGTGACTAAGCCATAGCACATCTCAGTGACTCAGATTTCTTGAAGGAATCACACAAACTTCTGAGGTCTCATAAAGACCTTTAAAGTTCAAGAAGTATGATCCTTCACTTATGGTCCTTCTAGCCTTCTTTTCAAATATTTTATTGTTAGAGAGACCGCAAGAGAGAGAGTGCATGTGGGTGGAGGAGAGAGAGAATCCCAAGAAGCATGGAGCCTGATGCAGGGATCGATCCCACAAACCATGGGATCATGACGTGAGCTGAAATCAAGAGTCAGATACTCAACAAACTGAACTACCCAGGTGCCCATTAGTCTTCTGTCCTAAAGACAGCCCAATCTAGGATTATTCAGTCAGTTTATTTTTCTTTAAAATGGGCTTCCAGGATGTGATCCACAGAATAGTTGACCTTTAAAATATTCAGAAGGAGATTTTCAGAATTAAGTAACTTTTTAAAACTGTTAGAAATTCTCAGAACATGTTAGTATACTAAAAATCATAGGAAGCCCTGCTTTAAAGAACATGAAACTTAAGTCAGGCTAGCATCTTTGAAACTTATTTACCAAGAACACTATTGACATTGCTCTTTAGGTTCAGTCCAGTTTGTGGGGGTCCTTCAGTTGGGCAAGCAGACTCAGCAGGGACACAGAAAGAAGAGCCCCAATTGCTTAATAGCTACCTAAAGGGTAACTGAAAGCAAATAGGCCAGAGAGGGAGAAGTCAGCACTGTGAGAAGCAAGGAGATAGGCACTATGTTCCAGAAGTCAAGGCATCAGAGAGATTTTTTTAAAAAATGGTATGGTCAACTACATAAAATTACAAAATGTCAAAGAATTTGTTCACTCTTAGATTAAATCTAAAATAATTTTTTGGATTATTAGTGCCTACCTAGGAGTTTGTATTGGATACCTGACCAAAGTTAGTTTAGTAACAGTGAACAAGAAGACATGTTCCAGTTCTTGTGATGAAGAAGACTGGTGGGGCAGCCAAGGCTGATGTAAGCCACTGAGCTGAGTAGCCCTTGGAGCTCCAGGAATGCAGCATCATGGAGCAGAAGCTAGCATGACATTAGGTTGTTTTGGGTTTTTAATGATAGTTTCCGAAATAGAAAAAGAATGTCAGAGAAATTGGTGAAGACAAAGAACCAGGCACATTGGGTACACTTCAGAACAATGTTGCCTCTTGATTATTGGGTCAAGGGACTGACTGGGAAACAATTATGCAGTGTACTGTTTATTTCCTCTTACTCAGACTCTGCAGGAATAAATAAGGCTGGCACTTCTACAGAAATCCTTTCAAAATGTTTTGAAAGAAATTCCAGAGAGGAAAAAAGAAATCTCTGTGCCAATCGCAGCTCAAGTCATGTGCCCTCACAGCTCAAGAGGGCACATGACTTGAACCTAAGTGGATGCCATTGGGATGAATCTCAGTTTCTTAAAAGGACATTCCCTATGTGGCCATGGCACAAAGGCCATGGAGCAAATATTGCACAATGGATGCCCAAGGTCCGGTAGAATCCAGCAGACTTGCTTTGTTAAACTACATAGTGTTATAAAAAATGAATTAGTTACAAATGTTTCAAAATAGGGAAATTTAATATAAAATATGGATTCTAGCTTCTCTTGAAAAAGTGAAGAGTTTGAGTAAATTGGTTGGCTCTGAGAAGCGGATTCCCCATTTATATGGGGCAGACATTGTATTTCTACACCACGGTAGATTCATTCACTTATGTCACCTGGCTGGTCCTAGAAGAGATCTGACTTGGTGTCCTTTGCTATAAAGCATTGTTGGAATAGCTAGTAAGATATTAATTTTAATCATGTTTTCAGGCAACATTATAAAATCTGGGTTTGTTAAATCCCTAAGACCAATAATACAAAAAAATAGGCTAATCTAGTTCCTTCAAGTTCTCCCCAAATATATTTGGGATACCTTTGGAGGTGTGTCTCATGGTTGTATGACTTATTGTATTCACTTTCCCCCTGATTTTTATTCTTATAGGGCCCAGTGCTATAGTGAATACTAATGACCAATGAAATGAGTATTATGGGTATTATGAAATGGCTGAAAGTCCCCATTTGAAATGGGGATTAATATTTACTTCTCAGAGTCATTGTAACAATTAAAGGAGTAAAGCATTTCAAACAGGACCTGGTAAATGGTAAATATTATAGCTGTACTTCTTAAATAAAAAAAATTAATCACTGTCAATATTTAGTTTACCAATTCATGGTTACTTTTTCCTACTATTCTCTCTGTAGGTTGGGTTTATGCAGAAAAATGACATTCCTCAGGTTACTATGTCTTTCTTGGTCCTAATGAGAAAAGGAAGGACCTACCACCCTTGCATATTTTATTCTCTGTATTCATAAGCTACATAAGACAACACTCCTGAGTCCTCAAAGCCTTACACTTTTAGTGAGAGATCTTTTGGTTTTTATTTTCTCTTGATTTGACCCTCTCCTTCTGCCTACCTATCCTAGATGTGAGGACGTTGTGCTTGGAAAGAAATAAACTAAATCACAGAAATTGGGTGACACTCAAATTTATAGCTCTCTTCCCAATGTATACGCTTCATGCCCCACCTTTCTCTTCCTGTAGGAAGGGTCATATGGCCTTGCTACTAGAACCTGTAGCTAGCCCCGGGTGCTGCAGAAAGCCTAGCTCTGCAGAATCCAGTGATGGGCACAATTTAGGGCCCTTCAATGGCTTCAGACCACAGCACTTTGTGTTCAAATGAGGAGTCATCTTCCAGTGATGCCCTAGTCATCTGCATAGCCAAAGCTGCACAAATTTCTGATTTTCAGGGCAGTATCTCCCTCTGGGGGTAGGGGCCATTTCTACATTTGAGTGCCAGTTACTAAAGTTGGAAGGATCTTTAGCAAGGAAATTTAGTATAATCTCTATTTTTCTTTCAGCCCCCTTCCTTGCCATACCTACCCCCCCCAACACAATCAACAATGACCAAATACAAAAATAAAATTTCACTGTACTCATCAAAAATTGTTTGAAGAAGTGATGCTACTACTGAATAGTCTTATATAAAATATTAATCACTCAAGTGGTATCTACTTTCAGGGACTAAATAGATTTATAGTTTTTCTTTTTCTTTTTCTTTTTCTTTGGCTGAGAAAATAGGTTCTCCTTCTCTTTTTTACATTCTTGGTAGAATTTCTCGGGAGATTATTCATGGCTTTCCTTAAAGTATTATATTTGATTACTACTTTAGACATCACCACAATGAAAAGATATATATGTACTACATAATAAAACAGTATTTATATATAACTGATTTTATATAACACAATGTGTCTATGTAATGCTTTTAAAGAAATGATATCTGTAACCTTGTGTACATGCACAGGTGTACTGTGTCAAAACCAGTCATCAACACAACTATGATGAAATGAGTGCCCACTAGGTATTTTATTTAATTGGGATACTCTCCCTATGAGACAGATAACAAAATTTCCCTTTCACAGATGAAGACGCTTCTTCGGCAAACTTAGTAATTTGCTCAAGGTCACACCATTGTATTAGTTAAGGACAGAGTGCAGATCCAGCCTCTGGTCTGTCAGGTCCCAAGTCCTTGCGCTTCCAACGCTTTCGCTCTCAACCCTGAAGAGATAAAAGGCTCTAAGACAGAAGATAGTCTTTACAAAGCACACTTAGGCTGAGTCTTCATAAAACCCAGAGGTTTTATGGGCTGAGTCTCTGCTTTATCCCCAGACAATTAAGGGGAAACTACTGTCAGATGATAGGAAGGATCAGTTGACAGTGATGCAATATAGCAGTTGATATCAGAGGGAGAAAGTATATATTTTCTAGTTCTTTTGGGATTAGAGATATGGATTTTTGTAGGGTTTGACAAAATGAAAGCATTTTCAAGAGGACTGGAAACCTGGGCCCATGATATTCTTTAAAAAAGTCTGTTGAGTTTCAACACTTTGAGTCATTTATACAGAAGCTCTCTGAGTGAGGTCAAGAATGCAGTTACAGACTCTAGGGCAGGATGCACCAAGGGTCCCAGCCATTGATGGAAAGACAATCATGCAGGTCTTGGCTAGGGAAGAAACTTTGCCACATTTAGGGCATTATGAAGATTGTTATGAGTAGTTATTGATGTGGGAAAGGAAATCAGGGTCTCCAAGATGTCCTAATGATATCAGAATAACACACAGTTCCAAAGTAAATATCAGGAGACTGCTCAGAAATCCTCTGGAATAGGTTTCTGAACAAAAATGGTCCCTGCACTTCTTGTCTCTGTCAGTCTATGGCATCTTTGGGACATTTTAATTTTGATTTCTACATAGGTCTTACATAGGAGACAGCAGACTAAATAATGTCCTTGATATTAGTAATGTATACATTCAATAACAAATGTAGCAGTGGTATTCATACTGTGTTTCTTCTGATTGATAATAAAATGTTATATTAAATAAATTCTTTTTTTTAACGTTTATTTATTTTGAGAGAGAGACAGGCAGACAGAGAGTGAGCAGAGAAAGGACATAGAGAGAGGGAGACACAGAATCTGAAGCAGGCTCCAGGCTCGGAGCTATCAGCACAGAGCCTGATGCGGGGCTTGAACCCCTGAGCGAGATCATGACCTGAGCCAAAGTTGGACACTCAACCGACTGAGTCACCCAGGTGCCCCATATTAAATGAATTCTTAATGAAGACAGTTTTGGGAGGGAGCTAATCTAAGATGGTCCAAACACATACATTTCTGAAGGCCTCACTGGATTACATTTTATCACTTTTATCACATTACTTTATCTTCTTTAAACCAAAATAATTCTAACTCAGCCCTTTCCTACAAGGCTAGCAGAAAACTCAATGTTCATAACTACTGGGATTCCCTGCAAGATCATGCTAAGGTTCTCTTATCCCTTTATACAAAACAAAATGTTCAGGGTGGCCATTGTCTTTGTCCACACTGATTTCTTGACATAGCCAGAACCTCTGTTGTGATGGTTTTGCCATGTGCCCCCTTGGCTACGCTGAACTACATTTCCCAGAATTCCCTTTCCTCTGGGTTTCCTGTTAGCATGGGCTACTAAGGAGATTTTCTTGACAGTTGGAGGATGTAAGGAAGGCAGCAGCCATTTTGCAGTACACACTGTTGCTGACCTTTTGATTCATTTTACTGGCATGAAGCAGCAACTTGGCCAGCATTGTTCTCTCTTGCCCCTGACTGGATCTTCTTTCAGTTTCTCTGACTCCTAGTCAGCTGTGTGTGTGGCTAGGTCCTCAACAAAGGATGCTGACCTCTATAAATACTTTTGTTACCAAGGTCAGAGACAACAAGAACTGACGTGCATTAGCCTAGCTTCTTGGTGTTCCAGCTCACGCTTCTGGGATTCCAGCCTGTTTGTGACCTTCCTTCCTAATTGCCAGGCTGTTGGTTCAGAGTTCCAGCATTAGATGTGGAGACAACTTTGCTGAGGCTGCTTAGTAAATTCCCATGAGTGCTTAAGCCAGTTCCCTTCAGTAAGCCCATATATTTTCATCTCCTATTGTTTCTGCTTCTCTGTGTGAACCCCGACTAATACACGTCCACACTGCTCACTGAGGATACAAAAACCTTTGTCAATGTTGGAATCCCATGGTCTAGTTTGGGTGCTGCCTACATATATGCTTGCAGCCTCTCCTTACTGAGGCCCTGTCACTCTCCCTCCCAGAGACGTCCTGGGCAATTCAGCATAGCTCTCTACCATGGTAGGGTCATTTTTAGTCTATATGCCTTTGATTCATCATCTTCCTCTGGAGTATTTAATGACATTTCTTCAATGGATTTAGGCTTTCACAAAACATAGGGTTTGACTTCAGTCCATTTCTGCTTTCAAACCCAGTAAAAACTTAGTGAGGCAAGCCAGTACAATACTTTACCTTTTGAAATTGGAGAGCTTAGAGTAGGAGAAAAACTAAAGGAAAACAAACATAACACTTTAATAATGATCCAGCCATAGGAGGGCATAGCTGAAGATGTAATCGAGATATACTCCTTAGCCAGTGGATTTAAAAGCCAGCTGTTCCCTAACTCTATGCCTATCAAATCAGAAACTTCTAGGGTGGGGTACAGGGAATTTGTATTTTTAATTAGAATTCTCTCATGTGGTTCTTATGTACAGCTAAATTAAAAACTGTTGTCTTATGCCATCTTCTTTATATTGAATGTCAGTGTTCTGAGTGGAGCATTTGATGGTGGTGGATAGCAAATAGTAATAATCCTCCTATATAAGGATCTGGTGTGTAGGCTACTCCATATGGCTAGCCATGCATTCGTGTTTTGAGCTAGAAGAGGCAGGGATAGGGTTGACATTCTATTATAAAGTTAAGAAATTTTCTTATTTACCATTCTTATGTAATTGGTAGAAACCCCATCTGTGAGAGAACATGAGCAGGGTGATTATAGTCAAATAAAAACACATGTTTTGTGGTCAGGACTGAGACAGTCAAGTGTGGACACAGCTCACAGACTGGAGGATGAGCAGGTCAGAGAGAGGTGCACTCCACATTTGTCTCAGTGGAGTTGGGTTGAGGTGTCCTTCCAGCTGTGGGTCAGGCTGCCCTGAGCTTCCCTGGCTAGATTCTAGAGGTGTGAGGAGTTCCAGTTCACTGAGGAAAGAAACAAAGGCAAAAGCGTAATGATGGTGGAAACTGTCCAGTAAGAAAACAAAGCCTGGTTGGAGCAATACTCTTTGCTATCTCCCAATGACAGTGATCTTGATGGACAGGAGAATGTGAGGGCTCTGTGCTCTGGGGGCCTTTCTTCTCTGGCATGAGAAACCTCTGTGAAGCCATGGATCAGGCAACTGGAGAGTTGCCATGGGAGGCTGCCTAGAAGAGGCTGCAGGGCACTGAAGACAGAGCACTTGATAAGGATAAAAATGTTGAAGCTGACAGAAATATTAATACCCCCCATCTTACACTAAAGCAGATTTGAAGAGGGAATATGACAAAGTCTTTACAAAGACAATAATTGAGGCTGTGAGCTGTTCTAAGGTAACTTGTATTCTGACAACTTTTCCCCAAACTTCTGATAAGCCAATGCCATTACCCAGCGACAAGAAAACATTCCACAGGAGAGACTACGGCGAACACTGGAACCTCAGCAAGAAAGGATGCCTTCACAGTGGTTTGGAGAGAACTGCTTGCACAGAAGAGGTGGAACTCAAGAAACTAGTTTCCAAAGTTGATGGTGTCAGAATTTAGAAGGTTTCTGTGGCCATGAGCCAACTAGCGCAACAGAGGGACCCATTTATTAAATAGGTATAATAATAGCTTTGCCTGTGATTTGGGTAGGAATCTAATTTTGGGTAGCCAACTTACTAAATTCAATTTCTTGCCAAGAAAGTTTGTCTCAGAAGCAAATCCATTTTTTAGGGGCCTTACTAAAATACTATGGCAAATATAATTTGCAGTAGCCACCGTAGAGGCTGTATGTAAGGACAACTTTGATTACTTGTCACACTGCCTAAGCCACTAAGACTCATTCGGAATGTTCTCTTTGTGATGAAAGAGATGCCTTGAGAAAGAAGGCTTGTCCTATTCTAATGGCCTCCTGGTGGCTGAATCATAGCTTAGTTCATAGTCAGGGACTCTGTTTATAGCGGCGACTATCAATATAGTTGGTGAGGAGGTGAGAAGAAATCAAGAGCTTAATTCTACTGATAAGATCTATAATGGTGCCCCTGGAGCTTTTATATTAATTGTCAATTATTTCAGCTCTGTTGATTAAATAGCCAGTAGAATTGTCTCTGAAAATGTGGTACGAAGACAAAGGCTTTCCTCCTTCCACTGCAATGTTTACTGTATGCTGTTGTGCCCCCTTGATTTTCCTTGAATAACCGACAAGCCCAGCTATTCAGTGTGTTTGCAAGTTAATGCTGAGTGATCAGTACAAAGACTGGGAGGCAAATCAGGTACAGTTTACTATGGGAGAGCAGCTCCGTTAATTCTTGAGGAAGTGCCAAGTCAACCCAATGCAGTAGTAACAACTTACAGAGTTAACAACAAGTTACACCTCAACGTTAACAGCACGTTGAGTTTTTAAATATGATGAATGATTCTTAACTGGGAATGTAGTGGTGAATGGCACTGAGACCTAGATTGAGATTGATAGTCAGTTTGCCTGGTGCTTAAAATATTGTGCAGTAATTCTAAACATTAGGAGAGTAGTTTCCTGCCAGCAGGGACTCTGCATGGGCATCTACCCAGACTCTGAGGAGTCTTTTGGGGATAAACAGGATTGAAGTTTTTCATTTCCAGGAAGAGCTCTTCTGTTGGGAAAGAACGGTAGCAAAAGTGAAATGACAATTCCTTTCCTGCTACAGGATACCCATTACAATTCAGAGCCTACATAGCTGGTTCTTATAGCACACAACAGAAGACCTTCCCAATTGTTTTGGTTCTATTTTTTTTCCCCGTAGTGAGAGTTTAATATTTGTGCTGGAAAAAAATGGTTTATGCCAAGTAGAGATGAATTTTTAGAAAACATCTCCCAGGCCTTTTAGAAACCCAAGCTGAAATCACTTTCTTTGCTGCAGATGATGTAGGTGATGTACAAGCCTGTTTGACCGGTTTTGTGCCTTGCCCAATGGCCCTGTTCTCTGTTTCTATCTGCAGCCAGGAAAACTTCTAAGGCTTAATATTTGAATACTTGAAATCTGCACAGTAAAACTCTTCTAACTTTGAACCAATATACTGAAATGAGGTATAAACCAGCTAACGGTTTCTTAATCTCAGACCTGGAGATGAATACAAACTGTGCTTTTCTGAAGTGTGTTTGAAAAACCCCTGCCTCAACATTATGACTAATGGGATCAACTTTAAAAGTTGTTTCCTAGCTAAAAACCTATTCTAGTACAAGATGGGGGGGAGGGGGAGGCACCAAGAGTTAGGGGAGAAGGTGTGATGGTGGCTTTCTAAAACGTGACCAAAATTGTGTTTTAGAATATGATATAGAAACCTGGGCAGGGCTTTGAACAAATTCTGTACGATGAAAAGGAGGCAAGAAGGGCCCAAAATAAGGCCTTCAAACTGTTGGTAAACATAGGGGGGAGAATTAAGATTCTTTTAAGATCCAAACAGAACTTGTCTCAGAAGTCTTTATCTGACACCATATTTTCTGCAAAAAAAAAAGATACTGAATGTTCCTTTTTGAACTCTATCATATTCTTGCATATATTTTTGCAAAGATTGTTTCCCTCATCCTTGTGAAGTTCTACTATTTTTGTTTGATTTGGTACCACAGATTAGATGTTAGTTTACCGTGCTACTGTGTAAAGGGAAAAAATGATCTAAAGTAGGTGAACTTTAATGAACAAATGCATACTTTATTTAAGTTATGAAGTTTATTTAAGTAAAGTTGCTTGGTGTTTTTTGGCAGTTGTTAACATGAAGGAAATGAGTCCAGTTCTCATAAATATTAAAGAAAAACTGCTACTTATTCTCATTGTACAGAAGTAAACTTTAGAAAAAGAACTAGGGTGGGACCAGAGCCAGAAGAAGATGATTTACTAGCAAGGCATATTTGTTAATTTTTTGTTGTTTTTGTTTTTTAATAGTGACAAGAACCGTGCAGTACTAGGTAAGTTTGGACCACGCTGTCAATTTTACTTTAAAATGAGAATGTGATGCTTGGTATATTATCTTTTTGGATGAGACTTAATTCCTGGGGGGGAAAAAATCTAGTTTCAGTTTCCATGACATTTACCAATTGTTCCAGGCACGCATCAGGAACAGGCAGGGTCACAGTCCAAGTTTAGGTGAAGGTTGGAGTATTCTAGACTCAAAACACAGAGGTGTGGATCAGACTGTGATACCAGCTGGAGAAACTTCCTCAGCAGTGTCTGTGCCCCTCCTGAATCTTCAAGTGACCCAGGATTTTTTTTTTTTTTTTGAGTATTATATTGATTATTGAGCACTCTACATATTTATACATTCAATGTGTTTTAATCAATCCCAGTCATTCTTTTTGATGCTCAAAGTATCGAATAGGGCCCTTTGACAAAGGGGGCCCATTAGATTGGCTATTTATTTTTTACATGACCCATTAGTATCTGGGTGCTTCTGTGCTTTCCAGAACAACGCTCACCTTCTTTGCTCCCCATCCCAGACTTGGAATCAGTCAAATTTTGTTTAGAAGCATGGTTAGGATGGTATTTTGAAGCCAAATCTTGACACTGAGGGGATGTGATATGGTGTGTGCAGGGATATGGCATGAGCAATGACATGCTCGTCGAAATGTTAAACTCGGTCTACTGGAAATGTAGGGAGTAGAGGAACAAATTAAAAGACACGGTGATGAAGCCAGCAGACAAGTTCAGACTATGAGGCATCCTATCAGACACCTGGCTTGGTCTTATTAATAAGTCAATGTCATGAAAAATGTGGGGAAGATGGTTACAGATTTGAAGAGACTTAAAAGACATAGCAAAAGCCATATGGGGTCATTATTTTAAAACTGTTTTGAAAAAATAATCTATAAAATAATTCTAGAAATTATTAGGGAAATTTTAATGTAGATTCATTATGAGCTATTAGGTAACTAATTTTTTGAGGTGTGACAATGATATTCTCATTTAGCTAAGTATAGTCTGGTGGTACGGGCTGAAGTGTTTAAGGGTCCACCTAATGATGTCTGTAGTTTATTTTAAATGATTTGACAATAAAAATCAAAATAAAATCGTATATAACTATACAAGTATATATGATGTGCATAAGCAGCAGATGGGGCAAACGCAATTTGTGAAGAATTATTGTATCTAGGTGGTGGGTCTTTACTGTACTTCTCCTTTTCTATATGTTTTAAGTTTATTATTATTATTATAATAAAAGGAAGTTTTATAAAGGTGGAAGCAGAACTCCCTGACTTTGGGACACAGGAAACTTCTTGCTCCTGAGATCTTTATGCTAATGTTCCTTTCTACATTTCCTGCCCGAGGGGTGATACAGCTGTCTGTCCAGCTCCCAAGTCAAAAGCCTTAAAGCCCTCCTTATCCCCTCTTTCTCCTTCAGCCTTTTCCATTCAACAAGCATGCTTTTCCAATGGTATCTTCTAGATAGGTCATGAGTCTGCCCCTATCTTTGTCCACTATCTCAGAGACCCCAACAGCAGACTCTGACCTCCTTCTTCCAAAGTCATGTTCCTTGCACCCATTCAGCCTCCAGAGCAATCTTTCTACAGTGCGATTCCCATCACCCTGCTTCTCTGTGACTCCCCATTGCTTAGAGGATAAAGTCCAAGCCCCTAGCATGGTGTGCAATGCTGCATGACCTGCACTGCCTTTCTTCCCCCGGTAACGCTGAGCTCTACTCGTATTGTCTTCCACGTGATGCTCTTTGCCTCTTTTTCCTGGGGCTGACTCCTCATGGGCATCCTGGAATCCCCAAATTCAGGAGTTCTCCTTCCCCAGAGCAGTTCCTCAGCCACATGGCTGCCTTACTGGACTGCAAGTCCCCCATAATAGCATATGCACATCACTGTTGCTGCATTAGCTCATACTTGAGTGAGGCAACAGATTGTAGTGATTGGAGCCAAAGTACCTGAGTTTGAATACCAGCTCTGTTCCCCACTCACTCCTTGTGCAACCTTGGGCAAGTTGTTTAATCTTTCTCTGCTTGTGATTCTCAAATATGGAGTCAGGATAATAATAATAATAGAACCTACCTCACAAAGTGTTGAGGATGAAGCGAGTGTTTGGAATAGTGCCAGGCACATTATAAGCACTCAATAAGTGTTAACTATTAATACTGTCTGAGCTGTGTTCCTATTTTCCCACTAAATGAGATCCTTGAAATGAGGGGTGGTATTTATAGATATTACCATGTGCCAGGCACTGTGTTAAGTGCTTGTATTCCATTTAATCCTCACAAATGAGGTAAGTGCCAATTCTCCCTGCATCCCTCTTGCCTCCCACTTTCCCTCTCTCCCACTTCCCTTCTTCCTTTTCTCCCTTTGCCTTTCCCTCTTTCCACAAATATTTTACTTCCAAGCCTATGCTATTACCCCTGTTTTTACAGATGAGGAAACAGAGGTATAGCACAGATAAGCAGTTTGTCCATATGCACATCGTCAGTTCAGTGGAAGCCCCTAGGTTGGTGTTCCCAATGCCTACCTCTGAAGTTGGTGGGGTCCACACTGTACTGTGCATTCTTTTTTGGACAGAGAGCAAGTAACATTTGACTGCCATTTTAGTGCTCACTAAGTGTTTGTGAAATGAATGAATCAATGAATGAATGTGAGTAAATTAAGTTAAAATGAGAGAAAGAGGGACATGTGGGTGTGGGTATGATGAACTCAGGTTTCGATGTGGGCATAAAATGCTCTGAACATCCAGGCAAATAGCATCCAGGAGGGTATCTTTGGGAAATACAGCTCAGTGTCGAGCTGTGGCGATGCCGAGTGAACAGAGGGGACCCTTGAGGACTTACGCACCAGTTCTTTCAAAGTCAGTCTTGCATTTTGCTTAGAATTCACATCAAGCTGAATGATCTGGTCCCAAATCCTCATTTTCTTTCTTTCTGCAAATAATCAGAATTTTTTGGCTCCCCTCTTCTCCATAATTCCTCAAAGATTACTCAGTTTCCAGGATTATGTGTACAATTTTCCTCATGTTTTTAGCTCTTCTAGCAGGGATTTAAAATAATTAGCTGCTAGGAGTTATCTTACTACTTCTATAGTTAGATGTCTTCTTTCTACATTCTTGGGATGTTTTCAGTTTGAAAGTTATTCTCCTTGATGGTACTGCCTGGGGAAAGGCCAATTTCCATTCTGGTAGTGTCCCTTCATCAGAGAAGCTTTCCTTGGTCATCCTATGTGCATTAGCCCTCCAATTCCCATCACTGCCATGTTATCTTAGGTTATGGCCTTAATGGCATTTATTATCTTTGAAATTATCTTCAGCCAGATACATCACATATTTCAGTCTCTCTAATGAAAGTAAACTCTCTGAGGGCAGAACCTGGCATACTGCATTCACTACTGGTGTGTGTGTTACAAGTGTCCAAAGAATTCTTGTTGAATGAAAGATATGTAGATATAGGTGGGATGGGAAAAAAGGAAAACACAGAAAAGGGTAAATGTAGGCAAAAGCCCTGATGTGCCTCCAACGTGCTGTACTTCTTGCCACCAAAACACTTTCTTTTGGTGTTTTATTTTCTATTTTAATTTTCTATTCTATTATTACATTGTTTTCTATGCTGTTCCGTCTCCACTGCTGGCCCATGGGCTCTAGGAGCTTGGTAATGCTCACCAAACTTTCCATTCATTTCCTTCCTTCCTTCCTTCCTTCCTTCCTTCCTTCCTTCCATTCACTAAGATTTGAGTAAGGCTACAGGCTGGAAGCTGGAGGTCCCAGTGTGGTTGAAAATGGGAAGAGAGACCAGCTATTGCCTCTTTTGACATCATAATTTTGCCCATGGCTAAGCCAGCAGCATCTAAGAAATATTTCCTTTCTCTTGTTGCCCAGGGAGGCTTTATTTAAGAAGCTTTTAGCTATAGGGGAATAATGTGCTCCCTGTAACCTGACCTCAGTTCTGAGGAAACCATAATCAACCTGCGTATAGGCTGAGAGGATTAAGAATTTTTAATTTACTTAACCACTTTCAAAAAATATTGCACTGGATCATGCTACGTATTTTAAATGAGGCTAGTAGTTTAGTTCACATTTCTTTGCATTCTAAGTGGAGTAATTTGATTCAAAGTTATATATTCAAACTGAATATAGATTATAGTTCACATTCAATTACGACAACATAGTATCCATTTTTCATGCTTGTTGGTAACATATATTTTATTTAAAAGTACTTTTTGTTTAAAATATTAGTTTGTTTTATTTTTATTTATTTATTTATTTTGGCTTAAAAAGACCTGCCATGCTCAGGATATGTGAAATATGAGGAAAAGTTTTTGCTTCTCCCATAAGAACAACTTTTAGTATAAAGCAGTACTCTCACCTACTAACCAGATTCAAGAAGAAAAAGTGGTTACTTCAAAGATGACATTCACGCATGTTATTTAGGAAATTATGCCTGAAGTGTCAATCAAGAATAACATGTAATTTCTGAAGGTTTTTTTTTGTTTTTTTTTTTGTTTTTTTTTTTTTTTTTTTTAGACNGAAGTAGGAGAACCTGTAACCCTAGCCTTCCCAACCCAGTATAGATCTGAAGATGTGAGCCAGAAATACACTCTGGGGGTACACTATAGACTCTACCACCAACAAAGTCGTATGTGAAAACGCTAACCCCCAGTGTAATGGTATTAGAAGATGGAGTCTTTGGGAGATAATTAAGTTTAGATGAAGTCATGATGGTGGGGCCTTCATGATGGGATGAGTGCCATCTGAAGTTCTTTTAAAAGCTTATCTTATATATTTACCATCACCTCCATCTCCTCCACATGGATCTCTATAATCCTCACTTCCACCATGACCTTCAGTACCCTCATAAACTCTCCTTCTGCCACACCTTTCCCTCCTTCTTGAAAATTCCATCCCTTCCCATCACTCTCCTCCCCACTTCCCTTGCTCCTAAACCACCTCTTTTCCTTCTCACCACCTTCCCCAGGGGCACCAACACTATCCAGCATGTGGGCATGTCCTCAGGTGGTGAGTCAGAGCCACTCAGCCTTCCTCCCCAGTCAGGCACGCTTCTTACCAACTCTTTGTTAATGGTGTGTGAAATCCCCTGGCTAGTGCCACTACAGGTCCTAGTGATCATCCCAAGGGGCACACAGGTGGGAAGGCAGAGCTGTTGTCCTCGTTGGCAAACCTCAGGCTGGTAAAGTATTTCCATACCTTTGCTGTAGTCCAAATGACTGGACTGTTACATCTAAGAGTTTCGTTAATATCTGTAAAGGATGTTCATTTTCATTAAACAAAAGACAATCATTGGTTTCTTCCTTTAGTTTTCACCTAGTTTCAGAAACCTGAAACCTAGTTTCAGATTTATATAAAAACTTTTTTTTCCAATTGTTTTTCCAAATAGCATTTCTGGACTTTTGAGAGCTAACGCTTTACTATCGATTCCTCATGGTTTAGCATGAGAGGAATATCAGAAATGAGTGATCCAGATTTGCTAAAGGCATCACTGAAGGCTGAAATACTTTTTGCTTCGTTATTTTTATCTTATTGAATACTTTCTTATTCCACCACCTTCAAGGGTTAAGGCTTCGCTCTTAAAAACAATAGACATTTGAAATATCACTTTTAAAGAATGGTCTTTAACATCTTCTGCTTTAAGATGCAAATATGGACATATCATTTCTTTTTACAAGCCACTTGAGCTTGAGCTTGGAGCTTTCTGTATCATCTCCTCCAGTTAAACTTGATTCTATCACCTCACATAACAGGTTTATTTGGGATGTGTGTTTTAACATTCAGGGGACAGCCCCCCTCTGCTGCTCTGACAAGTGCTCCTTCTTTGACAGTAGCTCCTTACCTGTACCTAGTATGTCCAACATGGCCCTGTGTATCATAGGTTCAGCACTGATCTCTACCATGTTGCAGGGAGATGTTTCTCAGGATGAAAGATATGGTATGGGCAGCTCAGGAAAGCAGTTCCATTACTAAATAAGGGTTCACTTGAGCCACCATAAACATTCTCACAACCCTCTACCAGTGCACAAAGCTGCGATTCAAGTTGAACTGAGGTTTCTGATATTCTTTTCCTGGGTATTGCCCTTATGGTATGTGAGACAGATTTATTCCAATCCATCTGAGGCCTGAGTCAGAGTCAAAAACTGGAAAACTTCAAAGTAAGAAATTAATGACCATTAGATTTCCATAATGAGGATTTGCAGAAGGCTTATCAAGTGATGAACGTAAATGTTTCAAAATGGACCGTGAGCATGAAGTAACTAGCAAAAATAAATCAGAACACATCCCATTTCTAACTAAGAGAATGAAAACTAACAACTTCAATGTCAAGTCTAAGCATCCGAAATCTTCCACATGTGCAGGTACATTTCTCTTTCTTAAAAAATGATATCCGTGTCATGACACCCCAAAGAGATGACGGTACTCTCCACAGTATGTTCTTCCCTACCCATGTCCATTGATTAAACTAAGTCAGGGACTTCCAAAGATCTTCTAGAATATAGCCTCGTCCTGTTATTCCACTGACAAATCTTTTCCATAGTTCCTCATTGCCTACTGGATAAAATCCAAGATTCTTCTCCCAACGGGCCCAGGCTTTCACCACCTGCCCCTGATCTGCTCTGACCCCAGGATATTATTACATGGCCTAGAATCTGGGTTCTTCTGGGTCATGTTGACTTCCTCAACCTGGCGTCTATTCCTTTTGGAATGCCACTCCCTGCTTCCTCTCCCCCTTTGACCTTACAATTCTTTGCTATTCAACATAGAGATCCTTCAAGAGAAAACTTCTTGGCTCCCACTGCCAAGTTATGCACCTTTTCCATTACAACCAAGCATTTATCATGGCATTGTCATATCAACTCTCTTGTCTGTATACATGGGGAGGCTGCAAGTCCTATGAGGGCATAGACTGAGTTTTAAATCATTATATTCCAGTATCTGGCATGAAAATATTTGTTGAATGGATAACCCATTAGATGATATATAGGAGAGGCATGCTGGGTTCAATACCTCTTGAGAGGCTCTTGAGAATGAAAAGGTGGTGGCTATGAATAGGTGAGGCTATGGGACAAAGTGAATACAGATCTGGTTGATACAAATTCCCATCCTAGTGAGGCTAATTATAGCACAACAGGAAAATAAGATGCAGACAAGTCACCACGCTGGGATTAAAGTAAGACTTAGTGGACCAATGGATATCCCAGAATGCACTGTACACAAATCAAATACCATGTTTAGGGAGGTGAAGTGATCAGAAATGGCATGGAGCTGAACTCACAGCTTGGGGGTCTCCTGTCTCTACATCTGAGTAGGACTGGAGGAGACCAGCAGGGAGGATGGAAATCTTGGAGACATTTCCAAATACATATCTCAGAGGAGAATTGTATGGAGGAGAGTTTCATTAGTCCTTTTTGTTTCCATTGGTGAGCAAAAAACCAAGGTGGTTGGGCATACTTCAAGTGGCCAATGCAGTAGGATAAAAAGGGAACAGAAATTTATACAGATCTAGAAACCAGTATAAGGTTAGCACTGAGTGCTATCCAACTCCTAAGGAGAGGAATGGACATGGAGAATGTCTGAAAACAATCCAAAGTGTAGATCTATCCGGTTTGGGGTCCACTATGAGGAAATGGCACATTGTATCCCTGGAAAAAATCTCAGGCTACTTAGACAATTTGTATGGTGGCCATAGTTCCCTAAAGTGTTTAAGAGACCCTTGGGAGATTACAGCATCTGAAGCTCAAAAGGAGATGGTCAAACAGTGAAAGTCTCACAGGAACAGCAGGGCCGGGGTCTGCCCAGGAGGCTGGAGTTACCCCCCACATAGTTCTTGCCACTCTACAGTCACTGTCAGGCTAATTTATTTGTTCTTATCAAAATCAGGGGAGCAGTAGGAGAAAAACAAAATCCCATCTTGGTTGGCAGTTCAGTAAGGCAGTCTGTGGCAACCCTGGGCTCATCTAGAAACCACAGGAGAGAGAGGAAATGTAGAAACTTTGTAACTCAGAGCCTTTGACTCTAAAGTTGCCAGTTTACCAGACTCCTCTGGGAATCTGACCCAACTGGCCACTCCTCTTGAAACCCTCCATTCATTTCCCGGAACCTATTCTCTCTTGGCTCACTTCCCAGCCTTCTGGCTGTTCATGGCCAGAGCTCACTATGGACCTTTCTGACCCTGCCCAATGGTCCATCCTCCCTATTCTCTGTCTCTGGGCCCATTTTCTCTTTTCACTGTATGCCTGGCCTCTGGGCAATCTCACACAGAGCATGACTTCAGGTACCAGCTGTATGTTGGTGACCCCCAAATACTTGTTATTTCTAGATCTCTGTGGACACTTCCTGACTAGCAGAACTAGCCCACCAAATGTTTCACAGGCACTTCAAGTTTAGCATCTTCCTTATTTCCTCTCACCACCAAAACTGCTGTCCTCTCAGCCCTTGCCTTCCCTGGTAAAACTAGCAAATGCCAGTCTCATGCACATAATTGTCCAAAGGAGCTGGCTACAAGCTACCCTGGATCCTGCACCCTCCTTCACCCTCTTAGCCAAGCATCAAACACCAAGTTCTCTTGCTTTTTACCTCCAAAATCTCCGTGAAATCCATCCCTTCTTCTCAACCTTGCCACTTCTATCTCCTGGACTGGTAAATGTCAAGCTACCCTTCTGGCTTCCTACCTCTAACATCACACTTCTGCTCTATCTGCATTGTCACCTTTGTGAATTTTCTAAAGTGAAATTAATCTTAATGGGTGGCTTTCTAGCTTAAGTGCCGTGTTCCTCTGCTATAACCTCACATGCAGTACCACATCTCCTTGCATGTGGACTGCCAGGACTAGAACTTCTGGCTGCCTCCCCACTTTTTGCTTTCTAGAATACTCTTGGCAATACTACTTTTCTTGTAGTCTCCGACAGGATGTGATAGAGTCTACACTAGGCCACTGCGAACTTGAACGTGAGCAAATGTGACAATTCTTTCAAATGCAGAATTTGCCAGCTTTGGTGGTACAGTGGTGAGCATAGCTGTCTTCCAATTGTGGAGTTGAACTTTGTTCTTGAGCATGGATAACTCATTCTTTCCCATTTTGGCATTCAATCGAATCCATGGATTTTTTCATATATACTCAAATGTTATTTTCTCAACCAGTGTCAAGTTCAGGTCTTTCCAGGGTGAGGTAAATGTTCTGTTTCCTAGGGTTTCTTTTCTCTTCACTTTCACCTGCCTTTCTTTTTGGAGGTGATATTAAGTGACTGAGCAGAATGGGGCTAATGTACTTTCTGGCACTAGGAAAGGGGTATCTTATTCCCAGTAGCATGGCTGGCTGTCCCTGCAATTTCTATGGAACATGTCAGTGGTCAGTGTGTCAGATGGCCGATCCTGGGATCCATCAGGTTACGGCTCTCTTGACACCTGCTGATGACCTTACCATTGTCTTCTGTAACTTCCTCTCCAGACCCAGGCCCCTTTTGGTCACTCTTTTCTCTCAGAATTTCAAAATCTCCTTGAAAATCTGGGAACGTTAGTTGACTTTCTCCTAACCCCGCGGGGAAGCGGCGGGTCTACGAGGTTCCTCGGCTTGGCTGTAGCTGTGGCTTAGCCACCGTCTTACCACAGTATGGGCAGTGCCATACCAAGAATGGGATACACCCTCAGAATAATCAGCCCTCAACAAACTGTGCTTATGTTCTATAGGTTTACAAACATTTCATTTGAAGAGACATCTTCAGTGGTGATAACACAGGCTCAATGCTTCCCACACTATTTTGCAATCCTTTTAGGATGCATGTGTATCTAAATGGCCAGACATCTCAGAAATCTATCTCTGAAGCTGTCAAAATGATGGGGACATGGGAAAATAATCGTGGCCAAATTAGGGATTCTCACACTTTTGGCTCAGGGTCCTGGCTAAATTCCAGGGCTTTACAAAGAGTCACTTGTCTATACAGAGTCCACTCTGACATCCACTGTTACATTAGGCCACAGGTTGTTGGGCCACACAGGCTGCTAACAGGAATGTTCCCATCTTCTGAGCGACATACCAGCCCAAAAGAACCAGCTTCAGGTTATCAGCTAGTGTGTGCTGCACGGAAGTTTCTCGAGGCCAACTGAGGCCCCATCTTTCTAGATACCCCTCCCTTATTCATCTGTTTTTAGGAGTCTGGCCATTTTTCCAAGGATTTTCCTGGGAACTATGTCACAGGCTTTCTTTTCGTATGGTGCCCACAGACCTCCCAGGGCTTTGGAGAGCAGGATCTCTTCCAGAGACTAGCAAATGTCAACCTTTGATTCCTTCCTCTCTCTTCCACCCCAGTGGGAGGAGTCTTCTACCAATGGGCTACGGAGGAGAAGAGGGAGTCTTGCTCTTACCCACGCAGCTTTCTCCCAAATCTTGTATAAAGCCAAAGGATTCCCATAAAGGTCTAGGCTTTTGAAACTCAAAAGGCAGGAAAACAATCTTTTCCCCTCAGCTCTCTGAAGTCACTTCTCTTTGTGAAGTGCTTTAGGTCACACCCAGTCTCACTGCAGAGGCAAAGGCTTGACTGCCTGAGGAGAGGGAAGGTCCCAGCATTTGCAAACCAGAAGCTCCTGTGGGTCAGTGTCGTGTGGCCCCGCACCCTGGTCCCTTCCTGCTGCTGCTGGTTTATGCTAACATCTTAAATGAGGAGTGTGCGTGAAAAGTACGTGTAGCATCATATCTGGGGAGGAATGTATTTTCTTTTAACCATCAATGCTTAGTGATGCTGTTGAACCAGAATGACACAGCCTCTGTCCAGCATCTAAGGAAACCAGTTCAGGAGCCAATCAAAATGCTGAGGGTCTTCCCTCTGTCCCTCCTTCCTCTGTCTCTCCTGCTTAGCAGTGCACAGCCTGGGAGGTGTGGATCTGGGAGGAAAAGGGAACATCATGGAGGATGAGATCACGTGGCATCCAGAACCCAGGTCTTCTCCTTGCGGTGTGATGTTTGCTTTCTCCCCCCTGGAAAGAGGAGTAGGGAAATCATGTGCTTCTATGACGAGGAGAAAGGAGATGTAGTAACAGAATATCATGTGGCCCAGGGGAGCGGATGGGACTTTTTCTCAAGAAGTTCCTGCAATTGTTCAAGGATTTAAAAACATGGGCGATAATGCTACCGACTGCTGATAGCAACAGAGGATTGATGACAGAGGAGAACATGTGGTAAAAATAACTGGGTTCCTCGAGAGCTAGTCTGAGATCTTCTGAGAGAATGGCTGCTTTCCCTTCTCCTCCTCCTCTCCCTGCTCCTATGCCTCCTGCTGTGGATGCTAGCTTACATTTACTGAGTGCTTATTTCCTGCCAGACACTTCCTGGAGCCTCACACAAATTAACCCATTTAATCTTCACAACAACTCTATGAGGTAGGGCCTCTCGTTGCCTACCTTCGTTTTCTCAGAGGAGGAAAAGGAGATGCCGAGATGTAATTTGCCAGAGACGGCACGACCCCAGGCAGCAGGAGCCCACAGTTTGTAGCCTGGACTGTGTGACCGCACTGCCCACAAGTCCCATTCGTGTGCAGCACTGTAGCCTACAGAGACTCATACCTGGTCCTCTGTTCCTGGGAGACAGCTGTCAGCCTAGCCTCAGAGAATCTGCTCTGCAAGCCAAATGTTGCTAAGGGCAGAGGAGAATGAATTTATACTGTCCCGCCTCCCCTGCTAGCCATCACACCTGCTCAAATCTTATGCTAGGCCAGCCCAAGGCAGCCTCCAAGACATTGATTCTGTTTTTGAAATTTCACGTTTTGTCTGAAAATTCAGGCAGTTTTATACTTGCCACACAGTATACTCATGTGTGTATTTGTACGGCAATAATAGCTCTAGGCTGATAGCCTGGGCATAGGCCTACCAAACAAGATCTGCTTCTCTATAGGATAAAGAAGTCTGGGCAAGTAGGGTAGATAGCAGAGAGAACGGCTACACCTCCAGCGAGAGAGGGAGGCCTGAGCTTCCAGGGCCCCAGGCTGGCTGATGGAAGCAGATACAGGGCACTTGAACACTGTCCCCTTCCAGCCAGGCCCTGAAGACTGGGTTCATGTGCTGGAGGGCCCCCCCACCCCCCACCTATGCAAGGTGCACACCACCGCTCTCATGTCACACCTGGTACAACAAGAGGGGCCAGGCAGCAACACTTGGGCATGAACATTCTCCTGACTTCCCACCTTCAGCCTCTTCAGGCCAACACAGCCTGAACCTTTCCTGATCTTAGAGCTGTGAACTTGAACAAGGCTCAGCTACACAGCGGTCTCTTAGAATCAGGCTACGGAGACAATCCTGCAACTTTAATAGTATTTAATTGAATACTTCAGGAAAGTACACACATTTTATTGAGTGGCTTGTGTACCCCTCACCCTTTTGCCACTTATGTCCAGACCTATGCACCCCTCCTTTTTGGGGGAAGCATGAAGATGGCATTATAGTACCAGGGTTATGAGCATAGGAGTTTGGGGGAACCAGATGGGACACTGTGGGTAACAATTTCCACAGGACCCATGGACTTGGCTCAAGCACAGAGTCAGTGACAGTCACCCATGTCCCCAAAGTCCTGGACCTCAACCCCATGCCCAGCTATACTGCCCTGGTCTGTGGGGTGGGAGCCAGCAGTTGGAGAAATGGTTCAACAGTCCTTGGTCCCCATGCACTCAGTCATTTTTCCAGGTAGAGTGGGGCTGTGTTCCCCCAGCTGTGGCTCTCCAGCATCCCCAGAACCCAGTGGCTGTCTAAATTACTGCTCCTTGGGGGCAGAAAGACTGCTTACTGTACAAGGCCCTGGGGGGTTGACTGATGTATCATATAGAGCCAGAGGCCAAACCAGGAACTACAGAGAAAGTCAAACATGTACCCGTATTTTGATACACCAGTTAACAAAAGTAAAACTACTTGGACGTTTTTAAGCTCTTCAGGCCATTTTCCTTTATACACCCCAGCAGAAACATGTTAAATCAAAACACACTCTTATAAACAATTAAAATAATCACATTAGGCATATCTTGCCAGCACATTCTTTAAAGTATGCCATTGAGACCACATCTTCAAGTTACAATCTCATAAAAATAACCTCACTCTACATTCATCTCCAGGAAGAGCATGGCAGCATGGTTTTCCTTGCATGGCTGCGCCAGAAGCAAGCTGACTTTGGAGGATATCTTCCTGTGTCCCAGCAGGACAGCGGGCTCTAGGTAGACCTGTAAGAGGACCTTGTGTCTAAACCTGGCCCTGCCTCTCAAGGGGTGTGTAATTTTGGGCAGACCCCTTCCTTGCTAAGGTAGTTTCATCTGTAGAATGGGCACAATAATATATAACTTATGGGACTGTTGCATAATGCAGGTTTAGTACAAGGATACAACGAGCATTCAATAGTTTTTATTCTTATTTTTATTGCCCAAAGTCCTACAGTTATTAAGATGCCAGGAAGAGGCTTGCTTTTATGTTCTTGTACCCTGTTCTTTAACATTTTTAATGTTGTAAAATAAAACAACATACAGAAAAGTGCATAAATACATGCAGTTTAACAAATATGTGTAAAACCAATACTCATAGGAGCACTACTGAGGTCAAAGGAAGGCTGTTAAGGATGCCCCGGTCTATCCCTCTCCATCCTTCCTCCCAGAGGTCAGCCTCTCTGTCACACGGCTCCCAGGTAGAGTTCATGTGGCTCCCACATATAGCTGGTATGGCTCGATGAGGGTGAGACCTCCTCCGGCAGCTCATAGCTCTCCCTGCACCACAGCATACTGGGCTCGGAGGGGTCTGAGGGACCCAACCTCCCATCCCCACACTCCCATCTGGAAGACAGGTGAGTCGGCTCTCACAAGCAACTGCTACTTTCTAGTACAGAGGGACAGCTGGCTACACTAAGAAGTCATACGTCTTCCACCTATCTTTCCTCATCAGAGACCAAGTGCTGTACATTCTTTTTCTCGTAATGTCACCAGAGTCTTCTGCGGGGGTCCCAGCACCATATTCGTAGAGAGGTGCTGCTGACTTGTTTTTTGGCAGATGGCTCAAGTTTTTGATATTATGTCTGGGAAGGATATTATTTTCTACCACATCTTAACGACTCTCAGTTGCTCTGGTCCCTTAAATGTATTAATTCCTGAGTTTGGTCTAATTTTATTTTCAACTTTGTTCTCAAGCTATAAAAAGGACGAGTTTGATGAAGATAAACTTGTCCATTTTGAAAAGCTTCCCACTTCGTTCTCAGATTCAGTGTTCAGTGTCTCTACGAATGCCAGGACAGGATGGGCAGCACAGGGCCTGCCCCTGCCATTTGGATGTTAAGATTTTCCAGGTGGAGGAGGTTACAGGGCAGTGGGCAACCTCTCAAGACCGCTGCACCCCAACCCCAGCCCTGGTCCCGTGTGCAGCTCCAGCAACCGCTTCCAGGAAGACTTGCAGAACTCACCTTAGGACCTCTTGGGCTGCTGGAAATGGGAATCATGGGTAAACCATGACTGGAGATAAAAACCTTGGTTACACAAACCTTGATTTAAGGAATTCTTTAAGAACTTAATATCACAAATCCCTCATTTCCCAGTCTCATCCTAGTGGTATTCTATACTACCTCTGTACGACAGAGGACATCACCTATCTGGGCACAACTGTGCAGCTTCTGAGGGACAAAGCATCAGGAGGCTTCAGGAAAGCCCACCCCCGAGACAGCCTTATTATCAGAGTCCTAGAGTCAATGTCAGTGTTTAGACATTTGCTCCTCCACATCCTGACACACTTATTCACTCATGTAGATGGATACAAATAAGGGCTTTTTCAAGAAGGAATGCCTTGAAATATAGTAAATGCTTAGTAAAAGCTTCCTGGGTTAAAGTTATATAAAGGTTATGGTTTCTTGGCTTTAAAACAACTGAAAAGCGAGGATTTCAGACCATTGGCCAGATATTTGGGCAGTAACCAACAACCAGGAAAAATTGTGAATTCTTACACAATATATGATTGTGAATTTCAATAGTTAAAAGTAAAAGTTTAGAGGTAGAGAGAGATATTTCCAAATGCATTATTTCCCCATGGAACTACAGAAAGTACTATGATATTTTTTCTAAGGATCTCTAGGAACTGTAAAATTTAGTAAAAAATGGGCAGGTAAACTGTAGTTCATCATTCCCCTAGATTTTCTATTGCACTCTTAATTTATCAAATGAGAAAATTAAATACCTCTTATGTTAATTAAATATTAATGTTACTGTATACTCTTTTACATTGTCAAGACCAAGCCAAATCAAACACAGACGGCTGGAGTGATTATACTTAATCTCATTAGAGTCCAGTTGCAGACATCAAGAGAGATGTCCAGAACACTCTACATAGTGGAGCTGCTTTTAATTCAAAACAGAACTTATTTCATAATATATCAAACATTTAACTGACTTGGTGGGGTGGGAGGCGTAATCAAGACAAAAATATGACAGCATTTAAAATTATAAGTTACATGTTGGCCTGTAAAATCACTACAGAATTTGTAGTGTGTAACAGTTAAGAAATCTTACTCTTCACATCACCAGTGCATTCATTCTTACATGTATTTGTGCATGTAAGGCACAAAGGAAGGTCAAAGGAAACAAAGTTTGTTGTGCAAACATGTGCATGAGAAGTCAAGTCTTAAGAAGTATGGAGGGCAGGAGAAGACATAGGGTGGAACAAAATGCAGAAGACATGGAGACAACAGACCACACAGAATAAGGGAATTTTCAGGGTATCTGGGAAGCAGAGGTGTGTGCTGATGGTGAGGGTGATGGATGAAACCATAGGGAGTTGGATAAGCCAGCACCTACCCAACACTCTGTAAGCCAAGATAAGGAATTTGGACTTCATCCTAAGAGCAATGGAAGACCTTTGAGGGATTTAAAATAGGAAAATGACATGATCATGTTTGCATTTTAGAAATACTTTGGCTTGTGTGTGGAGAACTTTGGCTTGTGAAGTCAAAAGGCATGGAGTTATTAGAGAGGGCCGTGAGTCCAGTTTTACAGGTAAACATGAAATGCATGCTATCTTTCAAGGTCCACATTTTTAGAAATCACATACTCAGAAGACGAAAAAATCAGATAGAAATAATAGATTTGGAAATCCTCTTGATAATTTAAATTTTAACCAATGGAACTTGACTACCCTCCATCAGGGACTGTATCTGCAATGCTGTACAGTGTCCAGAACACAGGAGATTTAGGAGGTGAGTGTCATGTGCATGACTACCTCTCAAAGTGTTTTTGGATCAAAATGGTTTTAATCATGCTAAGGATAATGAAAACTGATGTCTTTTGGTTTTTCTGGGAAATGATAGCCCAAGAGCCAAGAATCTTCATAATCCCCCACTACTGATGAATGGCTGAATTGGTGGCTTATTTTTGTTTTGGAAAAATTTGCATTTCTAAGCAGGATGAACTTATCGTATCTAGGACAGGTTTTCGTTGTTGGTTTTTTTGCTTTGGTTTTTTTTTTTTTTTTTTTTGTCCTATCTTGAAAGATTGAAGAATGCCAGGAGGGAATATGAGTAAAGGTCATCCCAGTGTGGTGTTAATGACTTTTTAGAATTTTGTAGTTTGAGCTTAAAGGTTTCCTTCAGTTAGGAAAGCGTAGCATTCGGGGCACCTGGGTGGCTCAGTCGGTTGAGCATCCGACTTCAGCTCAGGTCATGAAATCACGGTTCGTGGGTTCGAGCCCCACATCGGGCTCTGTGCTGACAGCTCAGAACCTGGAGCCTGCTTCTCATTCTGTGTCTACCTCTCTCTCTGACCCTCCCCTGCTCTCTCTCTCGCTCGTTCTCTCTCTCAGAAATAAACAAAAACATTTAAAAAAAAAAAAAAAGAAAGCATAGCATTCATTTCAAGTCTATTTTTTTCTAATTTAAGAGAATACACTGTGTGTTTATGTTCTGGTATATACTACCAACTGTGTTATGTAAATATCCTGGAAATCATTGGTAAGAAGATCTAAAATGCTATGAATAGCCTCCTTAATACTTTAAAAGTCATTCTGCCTTCAATTACCATAATAAATCTTTCTCATCTCTTATTCCTGAGGGAAATTACTGGAGAGTAAACTCAGTTGGATTAGTTGGATTTCTTTTGAGGAAGTAGATAAACCAAGACTCCTGAGACATTATACCTTAAAGAACTTCCAGGGGAAAAAAGCTTCATTGAAATAGTTCTCTACTTTGTCAATTTTCTCAAAATCTCCATTTTAAACTTTACCTATTTAAAATACAATTAAGTAGAAAGAGTCTAACCTCTTTCTTGACCAGTCTTGACCTCTGTAGGCAAAGCCTCTGGGCATTCATTTTTTCTTTTCCTGACATTTTAGTCTAACCTCAATGTGACAGATTCAGGCATCCTGAAAGCAATGTTGTGAAGATTTCTGCTCTCCTTGGCTTACTCCTGGAAACCTGGCTTCTCTGCCTATGAGCTGGCCACACAATAGCATCATCAATGTTGATCAACTGACTTGGACACTAAAGGAAGTGAGGACATGCAAGAATAGAGAATTGCTCAGCCAAGAGACAAAAGTGGCAGGTTTAGAAAGAAAACTCAAGGTTGGCACATCTTCAGAGGGGTTGGTTGGTATGCTTTCTTTTCCTATATTTTAGTTCAACATTGACTGAACAGCAATGTGTGTGTTCTGTATCAGGCAACGTCAGGAGTATAAAAAGTGCAGAAACCATCTCTATTGCCCTAAAACTTCTCACAGTTGGGAAGATGGGATGCATATCCAAGCTAAATAATAAGACTGTATGCAGGCATGATAATAAATTAAGTAGACTCTGGGGGTATGGAGCAGGGAAGACAGGTGGCTTTCAAAAAGGAAAGAAGTAGGGAGTAGCAAGGTAATGTTTAAGAGAATATGGTAGAGGCGTGCTTTAGAGGCAGAGGAGAGGGAAGAAACAGTAACATAAGGAAAAATATGAAGGCAGGGCACTATTTAGAATTGTCTAGGCTTTCTGAAGGAACCAGAGCAATTAGGATGGGAGAACATGACAGGAGATTATGTTGGAAAGTTTGGGCAAGACTGTAAAGAATTGTGGATTTAATTCCAATGAGTTTAATTTGACTGGTTGACAAAGAGGCATATGTAAGGTTTTAAGTAGGAGAGTGCCATTCACCCTATAAAATACGCATTTTTAAATTTAAAATCATTTTTAAACTGAACATAAAAATATTCAGAGAAAAAGATAAAATGAGGCTGCTGTGGTGTCAGACCTTAATGTCTTTTTTAGAGCTGGGGAGGTCTCTACTTGATGCTGTTCAACATGCTAGGGGATACAAAGGATATAAAAGAAACATAAGGATAAAGTAGGCATCTCAGATTCTTTTAGGGGACCTGAGAGTCTCAGAAGCAAGCAGTTTAATGAGCTACAGAAGTCAGGAGACAAAGAACATCTGCATCAAGTTGATTCCCAGGCCACAGAGCTGGGACAGGTATTACAAAACAACCCAGGCTAATGTCCTCAGCCAGAGCCATCTCAGCACCTCCTGCTGCTCTCAGTCTCTTCTGCCTTCACTTCTGGATCTCCAGACCCACAACATTCCCGGTAACTACCTTCCACAGATCTTCCCCATCCTCCCTGAAATCTGGAAAAAGATTTCAGTAACTTGCCCGAATTCACCCAACCAACCTGGCGGAATAAGAATTTGGAAGCTGTGTGCTTTTCGTAACATCATAGGACCTTTTACTAAAGGTGTCAACTTCCACTCCCAGGGGGCTCTTAGTGCTCCAGAAACCTGGATTTCCAAACTCTGGACACATCTATGTAGACTTACAACATCTACTTTTCCCTTCAACTGACTTCTAGAGTTCAACATCTTTGACTGAACCTTCCAGACCCTTCTTCCTGTGAAGCCAGACTCCTGCTACCTGGATCCTACTGGCTCTCTGAAGAAGATAACAAGGAGGGGCAGCCAGAGTCTACACCAGGTAGGTAACCTGGTTACCTAGAGGTTAGGTATCAGGGTACTGGGTGGCGAGTCAAGAAACAGAGAAGCGAAATGCCCAGAGGTAGGCAGCATTACAATGGAGGTTTACATTACAGGCACAACATCAGCAAAATAGACTTGCCATCAGCTCCTATGACAAGAAGACAGGTGGGAAGCTAGAGAAAGAAGCCTACTGCCTGTGTATAAGCAATGCGTTGGTGTCATGCTTTAGACTAGTGGGGAAAACTTTTCACCTCTAATTTCAAGCAGGAACTGACCTTTTACGTTAAAATGGTAACATATCTAAATTTTTCTGTCTAACAGGGATCCTTTTGAGCTAAGATTCAGCTGCTGAGCTGTATTTAAAACACCTCTCTGATTACCACAGCATGTAAAAAGAAGCTGTGTCCCAAAGAGAGAATGCAGTTGCCAAAGAGAACACAGAAACAGGCACAGCAGGCTTGGGCTAGAGAGGGCAGCCCCCGTGGCCACAGCAAGCCTTACAGAGCATAGCGCAGGGCAGCAGAGCCTGCTGTAAAATAAATGGGAAAGACCGTGTCGTCGGAGGCTGTTCTGTGAGCAACTTCCTAAGCAAAAAGTTCAGGTCTCAGAAATAAGGTCACCAAAACAAGAAGAGGATACCCATGGAGACATGTTCTATGGAATATGAGTACCTGGGACATGAGGGAAAGGACCGAGGCTGGGCCAGGATGGCTCCCTAGTCCCCTCCGGTTAAGGGTTATCACTGATCCCTTTAGTGTGGAAGAATTCCAGATTCATATCATCCCCCACCGCATATGCCTTGAGTTTACAGCCAGTTTCATCTGCCCCTGAGTACACGAACGCTCCCCATTTGTAGTGCCTCTGCCATTCTCCCTGCTCTGGACTCCCACTTCTCAGAAAAATTTCTATTTTTCCCCCCTTCATGATCTCTTTTAAACACATTCCTCAAGATTTCTAAGTGTGTCTTCACTGGTAATCCGAATGGCCCTTCTTCTAGGAAGGTAAGTTCACTTTTCTTCCAGAAGCACCGAGGAGATATGAAGACTTACCTTCCTAAACATAAAGCTCACATGCTTTACAATCTCTCTGGCCTCATCTCCATTCTCCTGTCTCCTCCCATGTAGGCCCCTCCCCCCATAGCTGCCCATCTCTTCTGGATCACCAACCCAACGGTATAGAGCACAGATGACCTGGCTTGTTCCTTTGAACCGGAGCCCCCTACTTTCTGGAGGACACTTCCCCCCCGGGGAAGGGGAGGAGGCCATGGGTAGGTGGGCAGAAAAGCTCGCTTAGGGATGCATAGCCGTGTCAGATCCCACTGGCTAAACTTCTTTATTCACAGGTATTTTCCCTCAGGACTCTACTTCTTCCTTTCTGTCAGGTTTCCTTTGGGGACACTCAGTCCAGCAGAAGTATCTAAATATACATTGGTTTCAAGTGGCCCTACAGGGTTCCTGCTCCATCAGGTGCATCAAGAGATATGTCTGGTCATTGCTGTCAGTGACAGTTAAGAACTTTCCCAATGTTCTATGACAGTTAGGAAGCAGTGAATCATCACAGCTGGCCTCTGGGTCAGAGGTCATGAGTTCTAAGGTTCCTCAGGTCCTGCCTGGATAAAAATGCCCTGTTACGTGCATTTAAAAAACTGTACAGTTTTCATTTTGAAGTATGGGTTCATTCATATTCAGTACATTGTTTTGCTATTTTCACATAAAATCCTAACTTAAAGAGTTCTAGGTATTCCTCTGTGTCCATACATTGATAGGGCAGATCTGAAGACGAGGTTCCCAGAGTTTAGGAGTTTGGCCAGCACTCTTGTGCTAATGAGGATGAATTCTGCAGGGGTGGAGTCCGACATAGGGCTGGATGGGAACAACTTGGGAAGCTGACTCAACCTAGGCAAAAACTGGGGTCACGAAAGGGTCAAAGTTCTGTCCTGACCTGCTAACAGATATGGGGAAGAAAAGAACATGATTTTTTTAAGCTTATTTATTTATCTTGAGAGAGAGAGTATGCACAAGCAGGAGAGGGGCAGAGAAAGAGGGAGGAGAAGATCCTAAGCAGTCTCTGTGCTGTCAATGACCCCCTCACGGGGCTCAACCCCACCAACTGTGAGATCATGACCTCATGATCTGAGCTGAAATCAAGAGTCGGGCATTTAATGAGCTAAGCCACCCAGTTACCCCAAAAAGGACATAATTTTTAACAACCCTGAAAGTTAACCATTTTTTTTCATCATAGAACTTTTTATTTTTGCTTCGTTTGAGTTATAAAGCAGAAGGATACATAAAACTATCATTTAAATAAAAAGGATTAAGCAAACACCTATATAACCTAAATATATGTTTTCTATAAAGGCAGAATCCAGTCCTTGAACTTGACTGATGTGGGAGCTTGTAGGGCAAACAGTGGAAAAGGACAGGTAAAGGCATAGTGGTGAGAATTTGAGGTGAGCAGAAAAGAAGTGGGGATGATGGTGTACAATTGCTTTGGGGGTACATAGACACAAAGGCCTGAAAAGACACTGAGCAGCAAGGTATGAAGCCAAAGGCACTAAACCAGGAGTAGCAGATATGGGCTCTTATCTCCTCGTCTTACTGGACATGCGACTAAGCAAAAGCACTTCCCAGTGAGTGCTGCTTTCTTCACCTATAATACAGAGTAACCGTACCACCTCTTCCTGTTCCACAGGATTGTAGTGAAAACGAAAAAACATAATTTTACTTAAGTCCTTTGACAACTGAAACAGTATTAAGTTTAAATACTATTGCTTATTCTTATGTTTTACTTATTTTATGCACTGTTGTTTAATAGTGTATGACATGAGTTTTAGAATCCGATGCTAGGTCTTAATTGTTTCAGGGAATTGGGTTAGGTTTTGGGAAATACTCTGGATTTCTCAAAACATCTGATGAGGAGTAGCTGAGGAGTAGCTATGGAGACAATTTGTGAGAATCGCAACACCTGGCAAGACGGAAGTCTGGGTTTGAACTAGTCAACCCACCACAAACACACCTCCTAGAAAATGCTCTGCTTGCTCTTTGGCACTGGAGCTTTTTGTTTGTTTGTTTGTTTTTTTAACACAGCCTTAAGACACTTGTTCACTGCTTTTGCTATTGAAGAACTGTTTGTTCTTTTACTCCAGGGGTATTGGATTTCCTGGTCTCTGACTTCACTAAGGAAAGATGATCCCAGCTCACCCCTGTGGCAGCTTTGAGTTAAGAAGACTCTTGGTTACATTCCCAGTGTTACAATTAAATAGGGTGTATCTATATAAGAAAAAGAAGACATTGCAACTCTAACTAGCTTTTTTTTTTTTTTTAACATTCTAAGAATAAGCTAGCAAAATATGTACAGTTTTAGTGTGGCTTTCTGGGCTGTGATTTAGTTGAGAATAAGCACACCTGACATTTTAGTGGAGTGCTTAAGACCCTGGATTTGGCCGTCAGGGAAACCAAGAGTAAAATGTTGGCATACATCCTTCCAATTAACTTTTCAGAGTGCAAACCCACATAGGCAAAATGAGGTGTTTTTCTTTTTTTAATAAAAGTAGGACGATATAATTTGTTTAGTAATTTATGACTTTAACTTAGTTCATAGAAATGAATACTCTATATCACTTCATATCTATAGCTTATAATATTGCCATCATATTTTACTGTATAAATTTAACCAGCCCCCTCCTGTTTATTTAGGTTGCTTTCAATTCCTTTTTTTCTTTAATTGGAGTATAGTAGACATACAATGTTATATTTCAGGTGTACAGCATAGTGATTCCACAAGTTTACATTAGGCGACGCTCACACAAGTACAGCTACCATCTGTCACCGTACAACACTGTTATATGCCATTGACTATAATCCTCACATTGTACCTTTCATTTCTGTGACTTACTCATTCCATAACTGCAAGCCTGTGTCTCCAACTCTCCTTCACTCATTTTTCCCATCCCCCTACACCCACCCTTCAGGCAATCACCAGTTTGTTCTCTGTATTTATGGGTCTGTCTGCTTTTTTTTGTTTGTTTATTCATTTATTTTGTTTTCTAGATTCTACATATAAGTAAAATCATATGGTATTTGTTTTCATCTGTGCAACTTATTTCAGTGAGCATAATACCTTCTAGATCCACCCATGCTCTCCCATATTTAATTGTTTGCTTTTATGAATACTGCTGCAATGAATAATCTTATAGACGCTACTTACTTCTGATTATTTCATTAGTATTAAGGACAGACAGAAATCTGGAATTTTCCAAACCATATGAGTATTTTGAAAAGTTTTTCACACTAATTTTCAGAACAGTTATTAACAAAGAGGAGAGAACCATATTTTTGTACTGATGGAAATGACTTAGGAGAAAGAAAAACCGATTCTTGGCAGAAAGAGCAAAAGAGCTAGAGTAGTGTCCTTGAGGAGGTAAGAGGGTATGGGATCTTAGCGCCCAGATGGGTGTTGGGGGGGGGTGATTTTAAATAGGAGCAAGGAGAACTTATCTCTTGAGAGCTGGAAGATAGAGCATGTGGGAGAAGATGCTGGAAGGTTGACAATGTTTGTGGCAGTGACATGTTCTGATTGCTTCAAATTTCTTGGAGAAATAAAAAACAAGGTCATGAGTTAGAGTGAGGGTAGAGGAGAAGATGAAGGTTTTGAGAGAAGAAGATGGAAAAATATAGTTAATTCTCATCATCATGGATTTAACATTTGCAAATTCACCCATTTGTTAAAATTAACTTGTCACCCCCAAATATGTAGAAGTTATTAGTAGGGCTGAGAGGGCCCCTCTCATTTGCAGATATGTGCACACTCAGAGCTATGAAAAACTATAGTCACCAGACATGTATCCATCCAGCTGAGATTGAACAAGTTACATTGTGCTTTATTGTTTTAGCTTTCAGTCTAGCAAAAAGGGAACTTTTTGTGGCCTATTTAGAGCCATATTTTTTTTAATGTTTTATTTATTTCTGAGAAAGAGAGAGAGAGACAGTGTGAGTGGGGGAGGGTCAGGGAGAGAGGGAGACACAGAATCTGAAATGGGCTCCAGGCTCTGAGCTAGCTGTCAGCACAGAGCCTGATGTGGGGCTCAAACCCACGAACCATGAGATCATGACCTGAGCCGAAGTCAGATGCTTCACCAACTGAGCCACCCAAGTGCCCCTAGAGCCATATTTTTAATACAAAATGGTGATTTTGCTATTTAAAATGCCCACCTCCATGCATAGTGCTGAAGTGCTGTCTAGTGTTCCTAAGAGTAAGGAGGCTGCAGTGTGCCGTGTGGAGAAAATATGTCTATTAGACAATTCAGGCATGAGGTATAATGCTATTGCCTCTGAATTAAATGTTAATGAATCAATAATATAGATTAAATAAGATGTTTTTAAATGAAAACACACAAAAAAACCAAGATCATACATACATACATACATACATACATACATACATACATAATAGTTGATGGAAATGTGGCCAGAAGCCTCTAGGAACCTAACTCTGTATTTTTCCTGGGAGCACTGACTGGCTCAGTATGCATTAGTTCACTGTTGTGACTTCAAAGAATGTAACTGCAGCAAATAACAAGAATTGACTGTATGTGTCTAACAGAATAGGAGAGTGAATGAAATAGGGAAGTTGGGCCTCCTAAAGTAAGGGTCCATTTGACTTAAAATTAGAAATTTGAAATAGGATCGGTCAGTGTGATTGTGTTTTCTTGTAGCCATATTAGCTGTACAGAGACAGGAATGAAATATGCAAACAGCTGGTTTTAACTAGGATTGTGATTTGGCCAAATGACTATAGTGAGGCCAGGCAGTAGTTGAGGGGTTGAGAGTGTATTCCAGGGAGTAGTTATGATAGTGCCTCTTATGACTTATGTCTTTGTGTGTGTGTGTTTTATGTATTTATTTTTTTTTACTGTAGAGGGAGTTAGGCATCTCTTTTTTCCCAAAATGTAAGTGAGTTTCAAAGAGTACTTACTTCTCTGGCATATTCCTCTGGAAGAATAAGGACTGCTTCCCAAGGCACATGAACAGTGGCCAATATATTTGGAGAGACCAGAATTTGACAGCAACTACTGATGAACAGCCAGTTTTCTTTCATTGCTTACTTTACAGTCACTAAACACTTCCCAGGAAATCAGGCACTGAATAGATTTATGTCTTTTTTCAGTGTGGAATTCAAGATTTTAAGTTTTCTGATGTCAGTTTGTCAGGATTAGGGTCCATGTTCCACCAAATAGTAGCAAGATAAGCATGTAAATCTGGTGACTGTGCTGTGATTTTTTAAACCCTGGTAAAACAACTACTGATACCATCACATGGTATTTGCCATACTCAACAAGATTTTCTCCAGATCACCACTATATTCACCTATTGGAGCTCCAGAAAACAACACCTTCCCCAATAAAGAATTCGTAAACTGGAAGACTGGACCAATTTATGTTATGTAAAACCACCACATTTAAAAAACTTGACCATACTATTTAATATGCCAGTATAAAAAATTACTAATGGTAATGGTACATGTGTGCTGATTAAAACTTATTTTCCTCCAAACTCTAGAATTCTATTATCTGCAAGAACAGCAATTTCACACAGCACAGACTTTTCTAGAGAATAGAAAAGTGCGTTTTTCCAACTTACCTTTGAGGTCAGCACAACTGTGACACCAAAATCAGACAAGGACTGTATAATAAAAAAAATTCTAAGACAATATCACTCATTTATCTACATTAAAAAATGGTAGGCATGGGGCACCTGGGTGGCTTAGTCGGTTAAGCGTCCGACTTTTGCTTAGGTCATGATCTCGCGGTTCGTGGGTTCGAGCCCCGTGTCGGGCTCTGTGCTGACTGCCAGCTCAGAGCCTGGAGCCTGTTTCAGTCTGTGACTCCCTCTCTCTCTGACCCTCACCTGCTCACGCTGTCTCTCTCTCTTTCTTTCTCTCTCCTAGAAATAAAACATTAAAAGAAAATTAAAAAAATAAATAAATAAAATAAAAAAATAAAAAATGGTAGGCATGATAAAAGTATACTAAATTCAGTAATATAAAGAACAGAAACTACATTCTGACCAAGATGGGCTTAACCTAGAGATGGAAGAGTGGTTACCATAAGAAAATCTCTAAATGTAGTTAATCATAAAAATTTAGAAGAAAAAACTACAAACACTTCAATAGGGGCAGAGAGAGAATTTGGTAAAATTCTATACTCTTTCATGATTAATTAAAAAAAAGCTCTTGATAAAGACATGGTAAGAAACAGAAGAGAACTCCCTTGATATGACTAAAGTTATCTACTCAAAACCTACACCGAACATTAGAATCATCCCATTAGAAAATCAAGAAGTCACTACTATCATGTCCTTTCTACATTATTCTAGTGATCCTGGAATAGAGCCACAAATCAAGAAAAAGGATAAAGAATGTTAGGATTTGAAAGGAAATAAAATTGTCATTATTCACATCAGATTGCCTACGTAGAAAATCCAAAAGAATCTTTGCCTCAGCTGTAAAATGTTCATTTAGATTGATATAAAAACTACTTACATTTCTTTAAAAAATTTGTTTAATGTTTGTTTATTTTTGAGAGAGAGAGAGCAGAGTGTGATCAGAGGAGGGGCAGAGAGGGAAGACCCAGAATTCAAAGCAGGTTCCAGGATCTGAGCTGTCAGCACAGAGCTCAATGCAGGGCTCAAACTCACGAACTGTGCGCTCATGATCTGAGCCAAAGTCGGACTCCTAACCGACTGAGCCACCCAGATGCCCCTCTCTTATTTTTTTAATGTTTATTTATTTTTGAGAGACAGAGAGCATGAGCAGAAAGGAGCAGAGAGAGAAGCAGACACAAAGTCCAAAATAGGCTCCAGGCTCTCAGCTGTCAGCACAGAGCTGGACTCGGGGTTCAAACTCATGAGCTGTGAGATCATGACCTGAGGTGAAGTTAGATGCTTAACTGACTGGGCCACCCAGGTGCCCCAAAACTACTTACATTTCTTTCAAAGATACCATATTGTTTACTTCTGTGGAAAAAAATCAAAGCAATAAAAATAAACTCAGTAAGAAAACAAAATTGAAGAGCATAATATTGTAAATTTTCAATAGTGCAAATGGAATCATATCAAGTTTACAACTTAGAGTTGATTTTCAACTGGCCAAATATTGACATTTCATGTGGTACTCCTCTAATATACACTGGGTATAATCTATTTCTTGAAAACTTGGCAGAACTTGCCTATAAAACCGTTTAAGTTACACACACATGCGCACACACACATACACACAATGAGTTTGTGTAAAAACTGGTGAAATTGGATAATGTCTGTAATCTAGTTGATAGTCACGTGCCAATGTCAATTTACTGATTTTGATACCATACTACAGTTGTAAAAAGAGTCACCATTGGAGAAAGATGGGTAAAAGTTTCATGGGATTCTATTCCACTCTCTTTTGCAACTTTTTGTACATCTAATATTATTTTAAAACAGAAGGGCCTCTTATTTATGACTTTAATATTTTAATCAAACAGATAGAAATCATGTAGCACTTATTTCTTAATCCAATTCATTGTTGCTCACATTAACTAGAAATGGAGTCCCTTTAAAAAACCTGTGTCAAAAAAGCAAAGTTTTCACATTTGTGTTTCTCAAAGCTTATGCTATAGAATTTGATCTTTGCAGTAGTAAGCTCATGAGTATTAATGGTTGCTGGCTAAAAAAAATCCCTGGGAGGTGACCTGCAGTTCTCTGTCATCCATCTAAGCTCTGTTAGTATAAACAATCTAGGTTTGATTGTAATTAACAATGGGGGGATATTAACAGAGGGTATTGTTATGGGTATCCAATTAACAATGGATAACCCTGGATGGTGTCATCTACTCTACTCGATGATGTCCATAAAACTTCATAAAGATGATAGTTTGACCTATTGACAAGAGGTAATAATTGGAACGTTATTATAGCAAATCCTTTTAACTAGCTTTGCATCCTTTGGTTTCGAATACCAATTTAAAATCACTTTGATTCATTTGGCACCACAGCTCTTCAATTCCATTTCCAGTCCCTGGAGTTTCAAAGATCATTCTATGCTTTAACTTAAAAGTTCTCCCTCTGCTCCCAGGTGTAGAGGCATCTCTGCAACTGACTAGAAGAAACCTTTTTGTCATCTCTCCTGTCAGAGTTGCACTAAGTGCACTCAGCCCACTATGTGGCCCTTCGCTTGTCATTTTAATGGATCACTGGGCAGCTGTTATAAAGGGAGTCTATCCAAAAACACCATGATCAGAGACCACATTCACAAGAAGCTCAAAGAGCAGTGAATAATGTGAGGCTTTTAGCTATTATTGAATGTTATCCTTTTTAAAGTTGAGAGTCAAAAAGGCTTTGGAAAAAAAGTCACCTTGTGAAATGACATAGTTCTATCCACTCTTTTTTTTTTTTGGAGGAATAAAGGGTTCAGTTTCATTTAGGCAGTTTATTAAAAAAAAAAAAGCAAGTAATAGCTAGGTATTTAAAGCCACTGGGCTACTTTCAATTTTAGATGTTTATTTCTCATGTTCTAAAGTTAAAATGGCAGAAATATTTTTACAGAACTTTGTAATTTCTTTTTCTGCCATAAGTTTTCATGGGTGTCTCAGGCTGGTCCACCAGAGAGATGGGCCTGAAATCTTTGCTCTGAAGAGATGTGCCACAGGCGATGGGAAAAGAAATCCAAGCACCAGAGGAGTAGTCCAGGCTGCCAGGGTCTCTAAGGTAGAAGGAATGAACATGATGTCCTGTGTCTCTGTACAGCAGGAAAGCAATACGCAGAAGAGTTAACATGCTCTGAGGACTGTGCAGTATTCTGAGGCAATCACTGCCCTTTTGGTTGAGACGCTTTTCTGTATATGGCAGGGGCTGACCCAACTTTCCCTTCTTCAGTCTTCCACTGAGCTATTTTTTATTTTTCCTTTTCTTCAAACAGAGAACTTCTCCTTAGATTCCTAGGAAGTGGGCCACTTGATGGAAGAAAATTGAGTAACTTCCTCCTTCATAGAGCATTTCAAATAACTTTTTTTAGTGTTGTCATGTACTTCATTAAAAATTTTTTAACATTTATTCATTTTTGAGAGACAGAGAGAGACAGAATGTGAGTGAGAGAGGGACAGAGAGAGAGGGAGACACAGATCTGAAGCAAGCTCCAGGCTCCGAGTTGTCAGCACAGAGCCTGACATAGGGCTTGAACTCATGAACTGTGAGATGATGACCTGAGCTGAAGTCGGACACTCTACCAACTGAGCCACCCATGCCCCCATCACGTACTTCATTAAATGGAGTACTTGATTTTGTCTAAATTAATATTAGGAAAATTAATTCTAATGATTTCCAGATATTCCCTTTCTTTATCCTGTAAATGTATTCTCTTATTTCCAGTGATTCACCCTTGAGAAATAGGTAACATTTCATAGATAGATAAAGCAATGCTCATAGAAGTCTAGTATCCTTATGTTCAATTGCCAAAGTACTAGGTCTTCAGGTTCCATTTCCACCCTTGATTTGACTTGCATCATCTCCAGTTTCTCAACTTTGAAGTTAAAGGGTTTCTAACGATCCTGGATTCCTGAATCACGTATTTGAGAGGCCAGTCCCTTGAAGCTGAGGAAATAGGAGGAGTAGAATCCCAGCTGACTTTGAAGAATGACCAGTGGAAATCAATGTAATGGCTCTGTCTTTACTGAACTTCAATTTAATAAAGTGAGGAGATCCTTCTTACCATTTGAGGATCCTCTTAACAGTGGTGCTTGAATCCTTCACCATTACTGTACTCTGATGGCTGGACACATAGTACTGAGTAGGGGGGTGGGCCACAGGGATGGCAATGAGTGTGACCCTGTGTCCATGCCTCCCTTCATCCCCTGTAGATACAGCTCCATATGATTTTGTCAGGAGAAAGCCTTAGCATACTTCCATCCATTGTTCCAAGGGAGACACAGCTACCCAGAGCTGACACTACAGATGAAACCCACTGGCCACCCTTGAGCTATCAAAGGGATAAGTTACAGATTCACAGTGGCTAAGGGAGTAAAATGCCTTCTAAAGTATAGAAAATGATATTTTTAATGAGAGAAAGTTAAAGAATATCTACTGATAACTTGCAGAATATCTGAGAGACAATTTAGTAAATGTACAAGGGAAGTACATTTAGGAAGGGGAATCTTAGATCAAAACCCTCTCCATCTCGCTCTAGCATATTAGAGATTCACAGACCAACTATAAAGGATTTGAGAGTACTTGTCTGATCTCTGTTTCATCAGTTTGGCTAATTGAGAACTGACTATGTGACAAGTCAACTAATCGATATTTGTGTGTCTCCACTGTGTGTTACAAACTTTTGTAGATAGTAAAAATAACTGAGCAGAAGTATTTTTTAATGTTGGATAATGAAAACTGTTGCTTCAATACAAGGACTGTCATTTTTACTGAGTAACATTGATTTCTTTCCTGCTAAAAGTTTACGTTTAATCCCAAATATAAGGCAGTAAATGCATAGTAGTTAAGAACCCAGACTGGAGCCAGACTGCTTTCTGGCTCAAGTCCCAACTCTGCCATATTATGGCTTTGTAACACTGGGTAAGTTATTAAAACATTTTTTTGTTCATAATTTATTCCATATAACACCCAGTGCTCTTCCCAACAAGTGCCCTCCTCCATGACCCTCACCCCCCTTCCCCATTCCACCCATCAGCCCTCAGTTTGTTCTCAGCTTTCAAGAGTTTCTCATGGTTTGCCTTCCTCCCTCTCCCCAATTATTTTTTCCCTTTCTCCTCCCATGGTCCTCCGTTAAGTTTCTCCTAAACCCCTATATGTGGTAGGATATGGTATCTGTCTTTCTCTGCCTGACTTATTTCAATCAGCATAACACCCTCAAGTTCCATCCAGTTGCTACAAATGGCCAGATTTCATTCTTTCTCATCGCCATGTAGTATTCCATTATATAGATAAACCACATCTTGAGCCATTCGTCCGTTGATGGACACTTAGGCTCTTTCCATGTTTTGGCTATTGTTGAGGGTGCTGCTATGAACTTGGGGTCCATGTGCCCCTATACATCAGCACTCCTGTATCCCTTGGGTAAATTCCTAGCAGTGCTAATGCTGGGTCATAGGGGAGTTCTACTGTTAATTTTCTGAGGCACCTCCACACTGTTTTCCAGAGGGGCTGCACGCGTTTACATTCCCACCAGCAATGTAGGAGGGTGCCCGTTTTTCTACATCCTCGCCAGCATCTGTAGTCTCCTGATTTGTTCATTTTAGCCACTCTGACTGGCGTGAGGTGGTATCTCAGTGTGGTTTTGATTTGTATTTCCCTGAAGATGAGGGACATTGAGCATCGTTTCATGTGTCTTTTGGCCATCTGGATGTCCTCTTTGGAGAAGTGTCTGTTCATGTCTTCTGCCCATTTTTTCACTGGATTATTTGTTTTTCAGGTATGGAGTTTGGTGAGTTTCTTATAGATTATGGATACTAGCCCTTTATCAGATATGTCATTTGCAACTATCTTTTCCCATTCCATCAGTTGCCTATTAGTTTTATTGATTCTTTCCCTTGCCGTGCAGAAGCTTTTAATCTGGAAGAGGTCCCAATAGTTCATTTTTGCTCTTGATTCCTTTGCCTTTGGGGAATGTGTCAAGAAAGAAATTGCTGCAGTTGAGGTCAAGAAGGTGGTTTCCTGCTTTCTCCTCTAAGGTTTTGATGGTTTCTTGTCTCGCATTCAGGTCCTTTATTCAATTTGAGTTTATTTTTGTCTATGGTGTGAGGCAGTGATCCAGTTTCATTCTTCTGCATGTTGCTGTCCAGTTCTCCCAGCATCATCTGTTAAAGAGGCTGTCTTTATTCCATTGGATACTCTCTCCTGATTTGTCAAAAATTAATTGGCCGCACATTTGTGGGTCCAATTCCGAGAACTCTACTCTGAGTTCTTTATTCTATTCCATTGGTCTATGTGTCTGTTTTTGTGCCAATACCAAACTTTCTGGATGATTACAGCTTTATAGTAAAGGCTAAAGTCTGGGATGGTGATGCCTCTCATTTTGATTTTCTTCAGTATTCTTTTGGCTTTTGTGGTTCCATACAAATTTTAGGATAGTTTGTTTTAGTTTTGAGAAGAATGCTGGTGCAATTTTGATTGGGATTTCATTGAACATGAAGATTGTTTTGGGTAGTAATAACATTTTAACAATATTTGTTCTTCTGATCCATGAGCATGGAATGTTTTTCCATTTCTTTGTGTCTTCTTCAATTTCCTTCATAAGTTTTATATAGTTTTCATCATACAGATCTCTTATATCTTTGGTTAGGTTTATTCCTAGGTATTTTATGGTTTGTTGTGCAATTGTGAATGGGATCAGTTTCTTGATTTCTCTTTCTGTTGCTTCATTATTGGTGTATAAATATGCAGCTGATTTCTGTACATTGATTTTGTACCCTGAAACTTTGCTGAATTCATGAATCTGTTCTAGTAGGCTTCTGGTGGAGTCTTCTGGGTTTTTTATGTAAAGTATCAAGTCGTCTGTGAAAAGTGAAAACTTGACTTCTTTGCCAATTCTGATGCCTTTGATTTCCTTTTGTTGTCTGATGGCTGATGCTAGGACTTCCAGCACTATGTTAAACAACAGTGGTGGGAATGGACATCTGTGTCGGGTTCCTGATCTCAGGAGGAAAGCTCTCAGTTTTCCCCCGTTGAGGATGATGTTAGCTGAGGGCTTCTCAGAGATGGCTTTTTATGATATTTAAGAAAGTTCCTTCTATCTCGACTTTCTGGAAGGTCTTTATTAAGAAGGGATGCTGTATTTTGTCAAATGCTTTTTCTGCATCTATCGACAGGATCATATGGTTTTTATCTTTTCTTTTGTTAATGTGATGTATCACATTGATTGATTTGTGAATATTGAACCAGCCCCATAACCCAGGAATGAATCCCACTTGATCTTGGTGGATGATTCTTTTTATGTGCTGTTGCATTCGATTTGCAAGTATCTTGTTGAGGATTTTTGCATCCGTATTCATCAAGGTTATTGACCTGTAGTTCTCTTTTTTTGCTGGGTCTCTGTCTGGCTTGGGAATCATAGAATGAGTATGGACGTTTTCCTTTGATTTCTATTTTTTGGAATGGCTTGAGAAGAGTGGGTATTAACTCTGATTTAAATGTCTGGTAGAATTCCCCAGGGAAGCTATCTGGCCCAGGGCTCTTATTTGTTGGGAGATTTTTGATAACTGATTCAATTTCTTCACTGGTCATGGGTCTGTTCAGATTTTCTATCTCTTCTCGTGTGAACTTTGGTAGTGTATGTGTGTTTAGGCATTTTCCATTTCTTAAAAGTTTGTTGGCATATAATTTTTCATAGTATTCCCTGATAATTGCTTGTATTTCTGAGGGATTGGTTGTAATAAATCCATTTTCCTTCATGATTTTGTTTATTTAGGTGCTCTCTCTTTTCTTTTTGAGAAGCCTGGCTAGAGGTTTGTCAATTTTGTATAGTTTTTCAAAAAGCCAACTCTTGCTTTCATTGATCTAGTCAACCATTTATTTTTTTGGGTTCTATATAGTTTATTTCTGCCTTGATTTTTATTACTTCTCTTCTTCTGCTGGGTTAGAGGTGCTTTTGTTGCTCTCCTTCTAGTTCCTTTAGGTGTGCTGTTAGGTTTTGTATTTGTGCTTTTTCTAGTTTATTGAAATATGCTTGGAGAGCAATGTACTTTCCTCTTAGGACTGCCTTTGCTGCATCCCAAAGAGTTTGGATAGTTGTATTTTCATTTTCATTTGTTTCCATATATTTTTAAATTTCTTCTCTAATTGCCTGATTGGCCCATTCGTTCTTTAGTAGTGTGTTATTTAACCTCCATGTTTTTGGAGGTTTTCCAGTCTTTTTTCTGTGATTGAGTTCGTGTTTCATAGCATTGTGATCCGAAAATGTGCATGGTATGATCTTGATTCTTTTATATTTTTTGAGGGCTGCTTTATAACCCAGTAAGTGATCTATCTTGGAGAATGTGCCATGCTCACTGGAGAATAAAATGAATTCCATAGCCTAAGGATGTAGAATTCTAAATATATCTGTCAAATCCATCTGGTCCAATGTGTCATTCAAGTCCATTGTTTCTTTAGTGATTTTCTGACTAGTTGATCTATCCATTGCTATAAGTGGAATATTAAAGTCCCTTGCTATTAGCACATTCTTATCCTTAAGATTGTTTCTGTTTGTGATTGTTTTATGTATTAGGTGCTCCCATATTCAGTGCATAGACATTTATAATTGTTATCTCTTCCTGATGGATAGACCCTGTAATTATTATATAATGCCCTTCTTCATCCTTTTTTACTGCCTTTACTTTAAAGTCTAGTTTGTCTGATATGAATATGGCTACTCCAGCTTTCTTTTGACTTCCAGTGGCATGATAGATATTTCTCCATCCCCTTATGTTCAATCTGAAGGTGTCCTCAGGTCTAAAATGAGTCTCTTATAGACAGCAAATAGATGGATTTTGTTTTTTTATCCATTCTGCTACCCTATGTCTTTTGATTGGAGCATTTAGTCCACTTACATTCAGTGCTATTATTGAAAAATTTGAATTTAGAGTCATTGTGTCCTTTGTAGGATTCATACTTGTGTTGGTGTCTCTGGTACCTTGCGTTCCTTGCAACATTTCCCTCATAGAGTCCCCCTCAGGATTTCTTGTAGGGCTGGTTTAGTGGTGACAAATTCTTTCCATTTTTGTTTATTTGGAAAGACTTTTATCTCTCCTTCTGTTCTGAATGATAGCTTTGCTGGATAGAGGATTCTTGGCTGCATATTTTTTCTGTTCATCACATTGAAGATTTCCTGCCACTCCTTCCTGGCCTGCCAAGTTTCAGTAGATAGGTCTGTCACTACTCTGATAGGTCTCCCTTTGTATGTTAGGGCCCTTTTATCCCTAACTGCTCTCAGAATTCTCTTTGTCCTTATATTTTGCCAGTTTCACTATGATATGTCATGCAGAAGATCGATTCAAGTTACATCTAAAGGGAGTTCTCTGTGTATCTTGGATTTCAATGTGACTGACTGAATTTGATTGGTCTTTCTCTAAATCATTTTGTCTGCATGACCAAAATTATCACAGTAAAAACAGCAAACATTCATCACCAACAAAAGTTTCCACATATCTCTTGCTTCAGGCAATCACCGATCTGCCTTCTATAATGAAAGTAAATCATTTATAGATTGTTTACATTTTGTAGGATTTTATATCAATGGAATCATATAGTATGGTGTATTTTGGAGGGGAGGGTCTGGTTTCTTTCATCCATAAATGTGTTCAGAATCATGTTCTTGCTTTTTATTGAAGAATAGTAACCACTGCATAGAGTTATGGGCAGAATGTGTCTCCCCCTACCCTTCCCTACACAAGATATGTTGAAGTCCTGGCCTCTAGTCCTTTAGAACATGACCTTCTTTGGAAATGGGGTCAGTACAGAGATAGTCAAGTTAAAATGAGGTTATTAGGGTGGTCCCTCATCCAATATGACTGGTGTCCTTATAAAATAAGAAAATTTGGACACAGAGAAATGCACAGAGGGAAAGTGATGTAAACATACAGGGAGAACATCAACTATAAGTCAAGAAATTCCTGAGGCTGACAGAGGCTAGGAGAGAGGTCTGGAACTGATCTCTTTCACAGCACTTAGAAGGAACCAACCCTGACACCTTGAATTTATATTTCTAGCCTCTAGAACTGTGAAATAATAAATACCTGTTGGGTAGGCCACCATTTTGTCCTGGAAGCCCTAAGAAGCTAATACATGTGGATATAGACTAATACATGTGGGTATACAAAATATGTTTGTCTGTTTACCTCTACTAAATGACATTTGGGCTGTTTCCAGTTTTGGGTTATTAATAAAAGCCCAAATGGCAGTTTTGTGGGGACATATGTTTTCATTTCTCCTGGGTAAGATCTCAGAGAGGAAAGATGGATCACATAGTATGTGCTTAACTTTTCCAAGAAACTACTAAACTCATTTCCAAAATGAGCGTACCATTTAAAAATCTGACCTATGAAAAGCAGCCCACGAAAGTTCTATTTCCTCCACATCCTTGCCAATATTTGGTTTGACCAGTTTTTTTTCAATTTTAGTCATGCTATTAGGTGACTAGTGGTATTTCACTGTGGTTTTAGTTTGCATTTTCCTAATAACTGATAATATTAAGCATCTTGTCAAATGCTCATTAACCACCTGTATATCTTCTTTGGTGGAGTATCTATTCATTGTTTTTACTTATTTCACTAGGTTGTATATTTTCTTATTACTGAGTTTTGAGTTATTTTGTATGTTCTGGATATAAGTCCTTTATTGATTTATAAATATTTTCAAACTTTAAAAATTTTTTGGCTTTATTTTATGTTTTGCACAATGTAATAAAGTAGATTAGAGTACTGATGTAAAACCTAGTTATAAAACTTCTAGGAGAAAACAAGGAGTGGACATATGTGACCTTGGGTTAGGCGAGAGTTCTTCAATATGATACCAAAAGCATGATCCATGAATGAACACGTTGATAAGACAGACCTTATTAAAATTAAAAATGGCTTCTCTTTCAAAGACTCTGTTTAAACTGATGGTTTCTGAAGGGGAGATTGATGAGGAGATGGGTTAAATAGGTGATGGAGATTAAGGAGGGCACTTGTTGTGATGAGCACTGGATGTTATATGTAAGTGATGAATCATGAAATTCTATGAGTCATGAAATTCTACGAATCATAAAATTTTATACCTCTAACTAATATTCAGCTATGTTAACCAAATGGAATTTATTTCATTTTTAAAAATTTTTATTTATTTTGAGAGGGAGAGAGGTAGAGAACAATCAGGGGACAGTCAGAGAGAGAGGGAGAGAGAGAATCTCAAGCAGGTTCTGCCCTGTCGACATGGGGCTCTAACCCACAAACCATGAGATTATGACCTGAGACAAAACCAGGAGTCAGATGCTTAATCAACTGAGCCACCCAGGTGCTCCAACTAAATGGAATTTAAATAAAAATTTGGAGAAAAAAAGAGACTGTTTAAGGAATAAGAAGACAACCAAAATATATTTAAAACATACGTCTCGTACAAGACTTTTATCTATACTATTCTAGAAACTCAATAAGGAAATAGTGAACTCAATATTAAAAATGGACAAAGTATTTTTTTCTTAGTCTGTAGCTTATCTTTTTATTTTCTTGTTTTCTTCCAGAAGTTTAGATTTTATGCTTAAATCTATGATTTATTTTGAGTTAATTTTTATAAATAGTATGATGTATAGATTGAAGTTCTCCCTTTCTCTCTTTTGCATAGGATATCCAATTTACCACTTTCCTGCCTTTGTACCTTGTTGATATATTCATATATATTTAGAATCTTTCTTCTTTTCTATTGATCTATTTATTTTCATGCCAATTCCACTGTTTGGATTACTTCAGTTTTATAATAGCCTTGAAAAAAGGAAGAGTTTGGGGCACCTGGGAGGCTCAGTCAGGTAAGCGGTCAAGGGTCTGACTCTTGATTTTGGCTTAGATCATGATCTCACAGTCTGTGAGTTCCGCCCAGCTTCCTGCTCTGTGCTGACAACACCAAGATTGCCTGGGATTCTCTCCCTCTCTCTCTCTGCCTCTCCCCTCACACTGACATGTACTCTCTGCCTGTCAAAAAAAAGAAGAAGAAGAAGAAAGAAATCAAGAAGAGTTAATTCTTTAACTTTATGTTTTATTTAAAACTAATTTACATTCTTTTTGTATTTCAATGAAATTTAGAATTAACTTGACAACTTCTACCTGCCCTCCACAAAAAAACAAACAAAAATCAGCCAGAATTTTAACTGGGATCACATTGTACAGGTCTTGCATACTTTTTGTCAGATTTACTCCCAGTTATGTCATATTTTGGGATGATATTGTGTGTTATTGCTTTTAAATTTCAATTTCTAACTATTTGTTAATATATAAAAATACAACTAATTTTTGTATATTAAACTTATACTCTGCAACCTTGCTAAATCTACTTACTATTTCTAGTAGCTTTTATTTATTTAGGTAAAATTTCATCAAATTTTCTCCATAAATTTTACTTCTTTTTAAATCTGGACAATTTCTATTCCTTCTTCTTGGCTAGTCACAGTGACTAGAACCACGAGTACAATACTGAATAGAAGTGGTGAGAGCAACATTTCTGTCTGATTCCTGGCCTTAGTTAGAAGAATTGAATCTTTCACCATTATGTATGATGTTTGCCAGGCTAAGAAGGCTTTTTTCTACACCAAATGCTGAGAGTTTTTATCAGAATGAATGTTTGATTTTGTTAAATGCTTTTTCTCCACTTATTAACATGATAATATGTTTTTTCTAATTTATTTTGTTAATATGATGAATCAGAATGATTTCTTTTTTTTTTTTTAATTTAGATTTTAAATGTTAGTTAACATATAGTGTAGTATTAGTTTCAGGAGTAGTACCCAGTGATTCATCACTTACATATAATACCCAGTGCTTATCCCAACAAGTGCCCTCCTTAATGTTCATCACCCATTTAGCCCATCCTTTCCCATCTTATCTCCAGCAACCCTCAGTTTATTCTCTCTATTTAAGAGTCTCTTATGGGGACACCTGGGTGGCTTAGTCGGTTAAGCGTCTGACTTTCGCTTAGGTCATGATCTCGCGGCTCATGGGTTCGAGCCCCACGTCGGGCTCTGTGCTGACTGCCAGCTCAGAGCCTGGAGCCTGTGTCAGAGTCTGTGTCTCCGTCTCTCTCTGACCCTCCCCTGCTCACGCTGTCTCTCTCTCTCTCTGCTAGAAATAAAAAAAAAAAAAAAGTAAGAGTCTCTTATGGTTTGGGGTGCCTGGGTGGCTGAGTTGGGCCTCCGACTTCAGCTCAGGTCATGATCTCATGGTTCATGTGTTTGAGCCCTGCATTGGGCTCTGTGCTGACAGCTCAGAGCCTGGAGCCAACTTCAGATTCTGTGTTTCCCTCTCTCTCTGCCTCTCCTTGGCTCACACTGTCTCTCTTGCTCTCTCTCGAAAATAAATAAAAATTTAAAAAAAAAAAGAATATCTTATGGTTTGCCTCCCTCTCTGTTTTTATCTTTTTTTCCCTTCCTTTCCTCTATGTTCATCTGTTTTGTTTCCTGAATTCCACATATGAGTGAAATCATATGATACTTGTCTGTCTCTGACTGACTTATTTCACTTAGCATAATACACTCTACTTCCATCCATGCTGTTGCAAATGGCAAGATTTTATTCTTTTTGATTGACTGATTTTCTTTCTTTTTTTTTTTGATTTTTTTTTAATAGTTTATTGTCAAATTAGTTTCCACATAACACTCAGTGCTCATCCCCACAAGTGTCCTCCTCCATGCCCATCCCCCCTCCCCCCACATCCATCAGTCCTCAGTTTTTGTGATTGACTGATTTTCTAATGTTACACCAGCCATGTATTCCTGGAAAAAATCCTTCATGACCTTGTTGTATTTTCCTTTTAACATATTGTTGGATTCAGTTTGCCAGAAGTTATTTTAGAATTTTTATCTATGTTCTATCAATTTTTGATGAAGGAATATAGATATCTCTGAATATAAGTTTAGATTTGTTTATTTGTCCTTACAATTCTATTAATTTCTTCCTCAAATATTTTGAAGCTCTATTATTAGGTACATAAAAGTTTTTGTATTATTTATGAGTTGTTTCTTTTATAATTATTAAACTTTTTTTATCTCTGATAATATTCTTTGCTCTGAATTATACCTTTTATGATAATATAATCACAACAGGTTTTTTATAACTAATATTAGGATGGTAGAACTTTTTCTATTACATATATTGGTATAAATAAAAGTCAAGATTCTATATATGTATGTACACACATACACACAATGCACAAGCTGTGCAGACACACATATATTGTCTTGAATGACAACATATGGTTGAACCTGATTCCTTATCAAATGTGTATAAAAATTTATTTTTTAAAGATATTTAAATAAAAGAAATCTTATATGTCTGGTATTCTCTAGTCTTTTCAATTATATATACATATATATATATATGTAGTTTTAAATCTGATAATCAGTTACCTTGGGCCATAAGACGTCCTTTAACATTTCATGCTGACAATGAATTATTTCAGCTTTTTTTAGGTCTGAAAAATGGTTTATTTTGATATAATTTTGAAAGATATTTTCACTGGGTAAATATTTCTATATAATAATTTTTATTTTAGGGACGCCTGAGTGGTTCAGTCGGTTAAGTGTCAGACTTCAGCTCAGGTCAGGGTCTCACCGTTCGTGGGTTAGAGCCCAGCATCGGACTCTGTGCTGACAGCTAGCTTAGAGCCTGGAGGCTGTTTCAGATTCTGTGTCTCCCTCTCCCTCTGGCCCTCCTCTGCTCATGCTCTCTCTCAGAAACAAATAAAACATTAAAAAATTTTTAAATGATTTTTATTTTAGTACTTTTAGAATGTTGTCTACCATCTTCCTGTTGGCCTTGCTTCCAATAAGCGATCTTATGTCATCCTTATTTTCATTCTTTTACACCTGAAAAATCTTTTTTTCTGATTGATTTTAAGAATTTTCTTTTTATCATTATTTTGAGCAAGTGTGTGTTCAGTGAGCCTGCTGATTGTAGGGGTTTGTAGCATTTATTGAATTTGGGAGATTTTCCTCCTACTACTTCAAATATTTTAATTTTCTTCCTGCTTCCTCTAGTTTAGAGATTTCAATTACATTAATATTAGGTTTCTGGAAGTTAGCCCACAGTTAACTGATTTTTTTTCTGTATTCCTTTTTCTCCATATTTTGGCTTGGATAGTTACTATTTCTGTCTTCAAGTTCATTAATTTTTATTTCTAATAATATCTAACCTGCTATTAATACCATCCAATGTAATTTTCATCTTACATTATAGTTTTCATCTCTAGAAATTTGATTTGGATTTTAAAAATATCTTCTTATGTCTCTACTTAAATTTATGAACATATATAATATGGTTATAATATCTTTTAATGTCTCTGCCAATTCTAACATCTTTGTCAATTCTGGATTGATTGGCTTTTGTTCTCATTATTGATCATATTTTTCTGTTCTTCTGCATGGCTGGTGACTTTTAAACTGGATTCCAGGTATTGTGAATTTTACTTTGTTAGGTGCTGGACATTTTTGTTATCCTATAAATATTCTCAATCTTTTTTTTTCCCCTTGGGATGCAATTAAGAAACAGTTTGGTCTTTTGTGTCTTGCTTTTAAGATTTGTTCAGGCAGAATCAGAGCAGCATTTAACCTAAGGCTCATTAATTCTCACTACTGAAATAAGATACTTCTGAGTACTTTATTAGATTTTCCATGGGATATAAGTTTTTCCTTTCTGGCTGGTGAAAACAGGTCATATTTCTGGTCCTGTGTGAACTCCAAAGAATGTTTCCTCTGATCTTTCTGGGGTGGGTATTTGCTAACATCAAGTAGTTTTCTCACACACGTACAATGATCAGTATTATTCAGAATACTCAAAGGGGGTCCGACCCCTTCACATCTCTCCCATCTCCATTATATGTACTGTAAATTCTAGCCACTTTGGTCTCCATGTTTGTTCAACTTAACCTACTCAACTCAGGGAAGCCACTGTGGTCTGCTTTTGCTTCCACCTCCTGCATCATGGTCTAATAACTCTTTCACAATATTTAAAGGGGCAATCTTAGAGTTCTCCTCATTTGTTTCCTATCCCTTACAGATTACTGTCCTTAATGGCCTGATATCCAGTGTCTTGAAAACCACTTTTGCATATATTTTGTCCTTTTGGTGGTGGTGGGGGTGGGGAGTATTTCCAAGAGATGGTGAAACCAGTCAACTTGGCTAGAACTGGAAGTCCTACAACCCAAAGGATTTCAAAAGGACTCAGAGTTTTATAAGATTATATTCAAAATGTCTAGGATACAATTTAAACTTACTTGATATACAAAAAAAGAGAAAATCTCAACAACTCATAAGGAAATAAACACTCAACAGCTGCCCACCCTGTGTTGATGTGTATCCTGGTGATCTAAATCCCCAAAACAAAACAAAACAAAAGACCTTTAAAACAGCTATAATAACTATGTTTCATGAAGTAAGGTTGAACAATCTTGAAACAAATGGAAAGATAATAGTTCTCAGCAGGGAAAGAGAAGCTGTAAAAAATAAAATGGGCATTTTAGAACTAAAAAAATTAAGTAATGACACAGAAAAGAATTAGTAAACTTGAATAGAGCAATAGAAAATATTCAATCTGAGTATCAGAGAAAATTATGTTGGAAAAAAAAAAGCAGAGTCTCAGGAACCTGTGGAATAGTATAAAAAGATATAACATTCATGTCAATTGAAACCATGCAGAATAAAGAACAAATTACTGAAAACCTCCAAAATTTGGTAAAAGAGATTACAGTTTCAAGAAACTTAATGAACCCTTAACTGGATAAACTCAAAGAAAACCATTTCCAGATACATCTTTTTTTTTTAAGTTTATTTATTTATTTTTGAGAGAGAGAGAGAGAGGAGAGAATCCCAAGCAGGATTCTGTCAGTATGGAGCCTGATGTGGGGCTCAAACCCACAAACAGAAACCAAGAGTCAGATGCTCAACTGATTGAGCCACCCAGGAGCCCCAACCATGTCCAGATACATCTTAATCAAACTGCTGAAAACCAACATTAAAAAAAAAATCTAGAAAGCTTCCAGAGAAAAATATCACAACTATATTTGAATGACTGTGGATGTTTCATGAGAAACAATAAAGGACAGAATAAAGGGACACAACATTTTAAAAGTAGCATAAGATTCCTAGCAGTGCTATTGCTGGGTCATAGGGGAGTTCTATTGTTAGTTTCCTGAGGAACCTCCACACTGTTTTCCAGATGGGCTGTACCAGTTTACATTCCCACCAACAGTGTAGGAGGGTGCCCGTTTAGGAGGATTAGGAGGAACTTGACGGAGGAACAAGGGGGAGAAGAAGGGCAGAAATGGTGGGGGAAAGGGAGAGAAGCAAACCATGAGAGACTCTTGAATGTTGACAAAAACTGAGGACTGATGGATGTGGGGGGAGGGGGGGATGGGCACGGAGGAGGACACTTGTGGGGATGAGCCCTGAGTGTTATGTGGAAACTAATTTGACAATAAACTATTAAAAAAAATAAATAAATAAAAGTAGCATAAGAAATGAACTGCCAACAAAGGATTCTCTATCCAATAAAAATATCTTTGAAGAATGAAGGAATAACGACAACAGATTGAGTTGAAAGAAAACAAAGAGAATTAGTCAAAAGCATGCCTTCTCTAAAATGTTAAAGGATGAATTTCAGCAAAAAGGAAAATTGGAACTTTAGGCATGAAGGAAGAGCAACATAAATGGTAAATGGCTAGGTAAATATGACAGATTATTTTCTCCTCTAAAGTTTTTTGAAATACATATGATGATAGAAAGCCAAAATTATAGTACTGCCTGGTTAGGTTTTAATGTAATGTAATATGTAGATGTAATACATATGACAACTACAGATACAACAAAAAAGGGGGAGGATACATATTCTACATTTTATGTGAGGGGTAAAATATTAATTTTAATAGATTATAAAAAGGAACATTTGTATGTAGCAATGCCTAGAACAACCACACAAAGAGATAAAGACAAAAAGAGTAGATAAATTAAGATGGAATATAAATATATAGCTAAATATTTCAAACTGATTCACAAGAGGGGAAAGAATATAAAATAGACGGGGCAAAAACCGAAATAATGGCAGACTAAAACACCAATGTATCAATAATTACATAAAATATAAATGGTCTAAGCACATCAAATAAAAGACAGTGATCATTAAGTCGGACAAAAAAACTCAGACTCTCACTTGAAACATCCTGATATAGATAGGTTAAAAGTAAAAAGAAAAATATGTAATGTGCAAACACTTAATTTAAAAAAAAGCTGGATTGTTTCTATTAATATTAAACAAAGTAGACTTAAGAACAAGGAAAATTACCAAGAGGCATCATTATGTAATAAGGGGTCAATTCACTAAGAAGACATACAATCTTTTATATGTATGCACACACAGGAAAGCCAAAACCAAAACCAAAAATGGTATTAAAATACAACTGGAAGAATTGCAAGGAGAAATAAACAAACCCACAATTATATTTGGAGGGTTTTAGTATCATCTTTCAGTAATAGAACAAGTAGACAAAAAAATTACCAAGACGATAGAAGACCTGAACAACACCATCCCACCAAAGAAGACCAGAATATACATTTTTTTCAAGTGCAGAGGGAATACCTATCAAGATAGAATATATACTGGGTCATAAAACAACCATAACATACTCAAAAGTATTAAAATCATTCAAAATATATCCTCTAATCATAATGGAATTAATCTAGAAATCAACAACAGAAAAACATCTGGAAAATCCCCCAATTCTTAGAATTAGGTAATAATTAAGATAAGAAATTAGATAATAAACAATCCAGGGACCAGAAAGCAAGTATCAATGAAAGTACAACATATCAAAATTGGTGAGGTAAAACTACAGTAGTGCTTAGGGGAAACTATGTCATTAAATGCATATATGAGGAAAGAAAAGAGACTCCAAGTTAATGATATAATTCTTCTTTAGGAAATTAGAAAAAGAGCAAACTAAACCAAAGTTATCAGAAAAACTAAATAATAAAAAGCATAAATACATAAAATTAAAAACAGAAAAATAAATACAACCAGAAATTGGCTTTTTCAAATGTCCAATAAGATTAGTAAAACTTTGTACAGATTAACTAGAGAGAGAAAGTGAGTGTGAGAGAGAGAGAGAAAGTGAGAGAGAGAAGAAACAAATTATAAATACCAGGAGGAAAAAAGATGGTATCATTACAGACCCAACATATGTTAAAAGTGTACTAAGGGAATATGACAAAAAAACCTCTACGCACATACATTTAACAACTTTGATGAAATAGAAATTCTTCTGAATATACAAACTACCAAAATTCACTGAAGAAGAAATAATTTGAATAGATCTATATTTTTTTAAAGAAATTGAATTCATAGTTAAATAGCACAGATCAGTATGGACAAGAGAAAACAAATCAAGGCTAACTTACTGGTGTACGCTCCTTATTTTACCTTTGTTGAGGAATATACTGGTCTCTCAAATCTAAGATTTTGGTTATTAATTTATTTGATGAAGGGGGTTGAGTAGTGGGATGAGAACTAGAGGTTTTGAGCAAATGTCTCGAAATAAGAGAATGATATGATAAATGGTTCTTAAGGTCTTAATCTCCTTAAAGTAAGGGTCTTTTAACAAATCGTTTTAGAATTGATATCTACTTAGAATAGATAGCCTCTACAGACCAGGAGGACATTACTGAAATGTGGTGGTAAAGATTCGATCGAGGCAGGCAGTTTTCAAAAATAAATGTAAGGGATAAACCTAATAACTGGTACAGTTTATATATAACCACATGTTTATTTTAATTTTTCTCCAAATTAGGTGTTTTTCTATATAAGATAACACATAGCTATGCTTTTTGGGTAAGAGGCACTACATATTAAGTAAGCATTTCTAAAGCATCTGGAAAAAGCTGCCTAGTTCAATACCCCTTTCCCTCATCTGTTCTAGACAGTTAAACATGTTTTGGACTAGCTGCATTTCCACAATAGTTTGTGTGTTTGTGTGTGCGTGTGTGTGTGTGTGTGTGAGAGAGACCTTAAAATGACTGAATTCTCCAGACAGAAAATGAAAACCCTAAAATAGAGGCAGAATAACAAGCATTACTTCTGTTAAAACAAATACAGAATTTAAATACACAATTGAGCTACTTTTGTTGATGTGCTTTAACATTTAAATCTTTTTACCCTATACAATAATTGAAATTGCTCGAAGAAAAATAACCAATTTGAGACTGAATAAAACAAGGCTGGTAGTCTCAGGAACAAGCATATTAGTCAAGTAGTGTTGGCAAAATCCATTTGTGTGTGTGTGTAATTTTGAGAATAAGCCTTTAGGTCAGCATTGAGTTTGTGCTTGCGCCGAAAGCTAAAACAGCGTGGCCAATGAGAACAGCTCTCGTGTGATGTTCTCAGTGCTTCTAACTTTATCCCCATCTGTTTGAACATTTCTGCAGTGGTGCCCAGAACAGTTTGTTGCTAACAATGAGGCAGTTTCAAGGGGCACATTTTTGTAGGGACCAAATGATCTTCAAAATACTCAAAAGAAAATCAAGATGGCCTTCTAAGCTCTTGGTATTCTAAGTTTTGTTCATGGGTCAGAAGCACTGACATACCCAGAAGCTATGCTGGAAATGCAGAATCTCAGCTCCAAAACCCCTCCCCCTCCCCCCACTACTATGAGCTACTGAATCCGAATGTCCTGACATTTCATCAAGACTTCCAGGTGATATTACAACTCTAGACAATGTGTGTTAAGCTCTATGAGCAGGTTTTGTTGGGAGATGAGAGGTTTACATATGTTAAGAGACAAGTGCTGATTATTTAGGTGAGGGTTTGGCATTACAGCTATGTGACTGAACAGCATCCAGGGACAATACAGAAGAGGAAAAGGACTCTCCTGGCAATGATGGTCAGAGAACTAACCTCCTACGGCACAGCTGAGCTCCTGGAGGTCCCTGGAACGATTCTCACGTTTAAAGGCAAGAGTTTCAGTATCAGGCAAGGGGTATTAATGCTTTCCTCACATTTAGACAAATCCACCTGTTTCTATAAGTAAGCATTTATGAATTAATGTTCAAGAGGTCAATCTTCCAGCACTTTATCAGACCAAGAGAAAATGATTAGATCTGTAAACAGTCTGATGCCTTAATCACACAAAAAAACCTCTCCTTCCCGCAACAGGGACACAGAGGTTCCATTTGTAATTTGCCATGTGAGGAGATGCTGAGTGCTATGCTGGGGTCCAAATTCTGGTTTTCTCCAATTTCTTTCTCCAATTTCCAAAGCACAATCCTGGCCCGAACCTCCAGACACACAGAGATCTCTGCCAGTAACAGTCCGTGCACGGGTGAGGACATCCTTCCCTGGTCAGTCTCTGGCAGTCAGGACCCCTCTACTTCATTTCAAGATTAATTTTCTAACTAAATCTTTGTACTCTTTGTTCTCAAAGATCTTTATGAGGAGAACAGACAGATCTGGATGGAATAGAGGAGCTTGGCCGAGTGATTTCACACATGGATGGAGCACTGAGCTAGGTGGGGGGGGGGGCGCCCCTTCCTTTGTTTCTCCCGTTGGATGTCTGTGTCCCTCCTGCAACAGCTGTTTCATGACCTTTCGTTGGCTCATTAATGGGATTCCATTTAGAAATGACTATATACGCGATATCTAAATGTTTAATAATAAGGGTGTTTTAACCATCTGTTTTTACTGATAACTCTGTCATTTTAGGACTCTCTTATGGTGCTGTGCCTGGATATTTAAAATGTCCTTCCCTGAATCATTCTCAAAGCTTCTGAAAACTCCAACAACGAATTACCACATGGAATCTTCTCAGAATTCTCAGACCGCAATGTCCTGATATCAGAAACAGTGAAGAACAGGGAGAGGGATACTGCCTCGGAAGCCAGACACCGGGTGTTGGCACCTTAGCTCTGTCACACCTAGCTGTGCCACCTTGAGTAAGTTACTTAAGCCTCACTGAACCTCAGTGCCTCACTGTATTAGGGGAAAGATCATATCTATTACATAGTCTCTGTGAGGATTCAGAGAGATAAATGTAAATCACTTAGCAGAAAGCACAGGCACTTGGTAAAGAATCAAGAGGATTATGCTCCCTTTTACCTTTGTATGGTGAGTACTTCAGTGTGGTTTCCCTCGAGTACAGAGCCTGAGTCAAAATTTAAGTGCCAAAGTTTTGCCAAGGGGATGCAGGTCAGGGAAATAAAAGTGAAGGAACTGGGTAAGTAAGGGAGGGGATGAGAGAAAGCAAGTGCAAAGGAGTGCATCCCAAGGTGTCCAGATGACCTGGAAACTTAGCTGGTTGCTCACACAACTCCAGAGAGGGAAAATGGAAACAGGGTCCCAGAACAGTCTCTTAGGGAGGAGGGAGGAAGCAGAATCTGTTGGCTGCTTTCTATCTCCTCTTGCTCACTGAACAGAGTGTCCCCCTCTCTCTCCCACTGGGGTGTAACTCTCCCACATTTCTGGGTTATTTTTTCCACAAGAGCAGTGGCATTTAGCTAGCGAAAGGGCACGCTCCACCATTTTATGCCTGCTTTTCTGCAAACTGCATTCTGAAAGACCCATCCTGGAAAGCCAGTGGGATGGGGGTGGCGGGGGAAGCTTATGAAACTTCTGGCATCCGCACTTTAGCAGTGACGGCAAAGCCCAAGGACAGGAAGAGAGATCCCTGGAGTGTGAGGTCAGAGGTGTGAGATGAGGCATGCTTTGTCCTGTTTCTAGCAACATGAAGAACCACAAGCAGCTGCTTACTGAAGCAGGGCCAAGTGCCGGGCAGCCTGGTGCAATGAGAAGTCAGCCTCCATCTTGAGGGCAAAGACAGAGATCAGGAAGCTTCTCTTCAGTAGATTCACATCTCCTCTCTGCACTGACAAGAATGCCATTGGTGCCAAGTGATCTTCCCGGAGCATCATCTGCTTCACCAAGCAGACAATGTAGCCAAGCAAATCTGAGAAACACATAAATCAGGTCTGGTATTATGAGAACAGGATATGGGCTTTCAACAATTTATAAACGCAAAGGGGATGCAACATTGGTTCACTACACAGATATGATCTGGGTTAAGTTTATTTTTAGGGCCCCTGTGGTTAAAGCTCAGGAGAAGGGGTGGGTTTAGAGACCTTGATCTGCAGACTTCAGAGTCCATGCCCAATCACATAACTGTACTGCTACCTGGGCACAGACATGGCACAAAAGCAGGGGACTGAATATCACTGGCCAGGATGAGCAGAGATGAGGCCCCCTGTCTCAGTGTACCTGCAATGACAGAACAAGAGGCTGCAGAAGACACTGAAAACAAAAGAAAAAGGAAAAGGCTTTAGCGACAGAGAGCCAAGAGAGAAATCAAGAAATTACGGAGTGCACCTGTGATGAGCACTGGGTGATGTATAGAATTGTTGAATCACCACATTACACACCTGAGACTAATGTAACGCTGTATGTTAACTATACTGGAATTAAAATAAAATTAAATAAATCAATAAATTAAAAATTTTTTAATAAGAAAATGAAGGACAAAGAAATTTGCAGGTTGAAGGGAGTAACCATCCGTTTCAGGTGATACCAAGAAACCAACCTACTAGAACAGGAATAAGAAACAAAATAGTGGAGTTTTGTAATTGCTGCCCTGACCAAAACCATTTCTGTGGCATGACAGGGGCTGGGAATATTGCTAAGGACTGAACAGCGCAATGGAAGTGAGGAAGCAGCTGATATTTTTTTTCCTGAAAATATTTTTTACTTGAGATTGTCAGAGAAGCAAACAAAGAAAAGTTTTGATGGCTTGAGAAGAAGCAAAGTTGAGGAAAGGTATATATATTTTAAATACAATTCATTTATTTCATCTGCCTGGATATCGTTGGGTTGTTTCCAATTGTTGACAAATTAGGAACAGTGCTGCTATAAATATTCTTGTAAATGTCTTTGGGTACATGCGTATGCCTGTTTTGGTTGAATGTATCTGTAGGAATAGTGATAGTGCATTTCTACATTCAGCTGATAGCACAGTATATTGATATTTCAGTCAGATCATGTTAATTAAACTATCTGACATCTTACTCTGTTAGTGTGTCTGCTTGCTCTGTAAATTACTTTTAGCGGTGTGTTAAAACCCACAGTACATTATTGATACATATTTCCTCTTCTGCTAATTTTTGTTGTCTTTATTTAGAAGAATATGCAAATTTAGAATAGTATCTTTAAGCACATACAGATTTAGATTTATTCTGTATCTTCTTGGTAAATTGAACTTTTTATCTCTATAAAACTTCCTTTTCTTATCTCTAGTAATATTTCTCATCTCAAAGTTTTCTTTATCTATATACACTATATTTTGCTTAGAGCTTGGAAGGAATCTATTTTTTCTATCTTTTTATTTATAATATCTTCATATCCTTATATGTAATATGTGTTTATTATAATCAGAATATAGCTGCTTTTTTTTTTATCCCAACTCCTTGGCTCAAATGTTCCCATTTATAAAGCATTTTGATCTGGTTATGTTTATTACAATGATCTAGAAGCAAGGTATTTTTTAAGGTGGTAGAAGCATTTGTTCTACTTGCAGGAAGAGGGGAAAGAAAAAACTAAAAAGGTAGAAAATATAAGAGAGGGAAAAGAAAATGATGACTGATGGGGTGTGTTCTGGAGGTGATGGATGGCCATGATACTTGGAGTCCAGAGCACAAGACAAGGGGCAGTCTTTGGAGGCAGCCAGGGAGGATGGGCACAGACCATGTCTGTGTCTGGGGGTGGTATAAAAAGGTGTTTAGGAAGGCGGTCTTTGTTGGCCTCTATTTTTCTCTCAAGGTGGAACAAAGTCTGCTAAAATGTCTGCAAGCAGAGTTGAGAGGTCTGGGGACATGGGCAAGTTCTGTAAGTACCACCACGGTCTATGGGAAAGGAGGGAATGGGAGGGTGAGAGAGAGAGAGAGACAGGTGTTTGGGGGATGAGGGAGAATCCTCTGGCAACTGTAAAATCCCACCCCAACTAGCTGTCAACTTGCTTTTCCCTGGAGTCCCCAAGTCCTACATCCTTCTAGGTCCACATTGTCACAGCTCTGTGGGAGCAGCTTTCCCAGATACTGTTGATGCTGTCATTCAAGTTGGAATAAAACCTTAGAGGCAGTTTATGTGGAATCACAGAAAGAAGGACGTTTTCATTTGTCCCCGTGATTTCTGTCTTATGTGTAATTCACTTTGATCTGACTTGTTTTTCCACACAAGCTGGTACCCCTGTATGCTCTATGTTATAATCTTCCTTCTATCTAGTCTGTGGCTCACTTAATAGGTATCAAATATGTTCACAGCAGGGTTAGACAGCCAGGGAGCCAATGATGCTGGAAAGCTTGTGATTCACTGATACTGACCTCTTTTGGGCTTCATGCTTTGCTGGCTTTTGCCTTCTCAATTCCTGAATCCTTAGCATAAAATCCTTGCTATTGGTGAGACAGCGGGACCCTGTGGTTACGTTCACGGGCTCTGAAATTAAATTCCCTAGTTTCAAAACAGGACACCATCCTTTACAAACTGTGTTATCTTGAACAAGTTCTTGACCTTCTTGAACCTGTTTCTTTTTCTGTAAAATGAGGATAAAGTGGTACCATCCTCACAGAGTTTTCATGAGGAGAAAAATGGCACACATGTTGCAATAATTAGTTTAAGCTGTCGCCTTGGTTATGCCATAGTACCCAGTTATTCAACTAAATACTAAATTTAAGGGTTGTGTGAAGGTGTTTCATAGATATGGTCAACATCTGCAATCAAATGACATTAAGTAAAGGAGATTATCCTCTATAATCTGAATTGGTGGAATCCAATCAGTTGAAAAGCCTTAGGAGTAACACTGAGAGTCCTTGAGAAGGAAGAAATTCTGCTTCAAGATGGCAGCATCAGCTCCCTCCTGAGGGTCTCTGGCCTGCCGGCCTTCTGCATAGACCTTGAGTTTGCCAACCTCACCACTGTGTAAGGCAATTCCTTAAAGTACATCTCAATTGTATATATATCCCACCGGTCTGTCGCTCTGGAGAACCTTCAAACATATGCGTGAAGCAGTTAGCACAGAGTCTTGTCCATCACAGTTCCCACAAAGTAAAGAGCTATCATTATGATTTTATGCATATGTGTTTCATACAGAGAATGTTTTCTAGAAACATGGGTTGCTGGGGAGGGGGGATAATCCCTATGAAAAGGCAATCTTGGCAGTTATTCATTCTTGTCATACTTCCTGAAGTTGTGACATGTCTCTGTTCTATTTTTCCAGTGCAGTGATGTGATGGTCTCCATAACGTCATGGGTCTTGCATGGCCCTCTACTTGGTTGCTGATTTTCACTTGTGCTTCTCTGACATTCACTTGGGGAGGCCACTAGCCACTGAGCCTGCACTTCACATCACCCTTCAGCTCTTCTGTCAGCTTTGCAGCATCAGAGGCACTGTCACCTGTGTACCCTTTTGAGTTTTGTCAGTCAGAGTTGAACCACAGGAATATACAATAATGGGAGAGAGACCAAAGAGTTAAACCTTATTTAGATTGAGCAAAGCACCTTATGGGAAGTTGGTTCATTGCCTAGGAATACACTATGCCTTGTCCATGATACTCTATGTATTGTACTCACTGTACATAAGGAAACAGTATTTTTGTAGGTCAAAAAGGTTGAATGTTGGTAATTTCATATGCTTCACCCTAATAATTGTACTCTGACTTACTATAATGGATTTATATAGTCTCTATTTTTAATAAAAATATTTCTGTGCTATTTAGGGCAGTGCTAAACAACATATGTATATTATTACTGTTGTTATTATTAGACTTTTAGTCATAGCAAAAGGAAATCCAAGGACAATCCAGACATGAGTCTTGGCCTTAACATACCACTTTCCTGGTGTTGGTTTCTTGGAGAAATGGGGAAGTGGGCTAAGCATGGAGGCTGGGGAACTCTCTCATTACTGACATCACAACAGGCAAATGGCAGCATAAGCCTCCATCCCAGAGTGTCATCACCAAGGCATTCGTTTGCTCTAGCTGACCCAGATATTACAGTGAGGATAAATGAGTATTAGATGTCATATTATTAGTTTTTCTCTGCCAGTAAGCTATTTTCACCAATTTGGTGATTTGCAGTAAAGATGGCACCCAAGACTGAGGCAAATGCTAAGTAATGCTATGTATACACACATGGGGTTTTGGAAGGGAGAAAAGTGATGAATGTTACTTAATTAAAAGATTTTTTTTAAAATCCTGTCTCATACATCACATCATCTACATAAATAAGCATAGTGCCATGTCCTTAATATATGCTCAATAAAAGCATAAACTGAAGTGTGTGATAGAGTGGTATGAAGTCCTTGACTTTAGAGCTGGATTAACTGGGTCTGAATCCTAGGTCTGTCACCAAATAGTTGTATAACCTTGGGCAAGTTAACCCCCCTGTGATTCAGTTTTCTCTTCTGCAAAATGGTGATGGAAACAATCCTGTATCTCAAAAGGTTGTGATGGGATATTTGTAAACTATAGTATATAAAAAGCATGGTATATTTTGACTATTGTTATTATTCAGTGAGTGACTTTTAGTACATAGGAGAAGTTTTAAAGTTCAAATTGTGAAAAAAAGGTCCAGAGTGAGGTGCCTGGCTGGCTCATTCAGTGGAAATGCAACCCATGATCTCAGGGTCATGAGTTTGAGGCCCATGTTGGGTATAGAGATTACTTAAAGAATAGTTTTTTAAAAACTTAAAGTTCAAATTGTGTTAAAATTCTAAAAACCCAACAATTCACAAAATGTCCAAACTCCAGAAACAATCTTTTTTCTTCCTGTCTTAGAATGGTATGCTATTAATTACTGTGTGCTATTATGTAGGTCATAGCCCAGACTAGATCTCTTTTCTCTTGATTTAGGAGGACTTTTGTTGTGTTTATTTCTTCTCTATCTCATTTCTTCCTCCTGGTATTTGATATACCTTTGCCAAATGTCTGAAATGGCAGTCATTTCCCTCCCTAATAACTGATGGCCATGGCATTGGTATTGATCACTAAGATCAGTCAATAAGAAAACCTGACCAATACATCCATATCTACCTCCTTAGCTTCAAACTGAAGACTGTATCTGTGTATTTTGTCCACTATGAGTTAAAAATGAATATATTTTGCTCTTATATTGCTATGTGGCATTTTAGAATTCAATAGTTTGTAATCAAAGGAAAGCACTGTTCCAAACTGCCAGCTCCTTTGAATGCTATACCTCACAGGAATTCAGAGAAATGCTAAGCATCTTTATCAGTTATTTTCAAAAGATTTATCGGAGGAAGCTTGGCATCTTAACACTGCATGATTTTTCTCTCTGCTCTGAAAACTTCATTCAGATTCACCCAAAGCCACTGAACTTGCATCAAAAAATTCAGCCTTAGAGCAGAGAAATGGCCTTTTCAATAAAAGTGATAAAAATAACTTAAAATTTCCAGGGTGCCTTTCTTCTCAAAAACTCATAAAGCCTTTACACAATTCAGTAAAAGGATTTTTATCCCAGAAGGGTTTCTTTCCTTGGGTGGCATTTGATTGGTAAAGTGTCTCAAAGTTTACGTATATTTCTGAATATCCTTCTCATCTTCTGTTGTGGTGTTGTCAGATTCAACACATTTCAATATTCAACACATTTCAATTTAAATTTTTACGGATGCCTATTCCTTTTTTAAAGAAAAAGATCAGCATTAACAGAAGCCACTTTTCTCAGTTCCTTTATCATTTCAGTGTCTCTGGATAGCATTTAATTCCTAAATCTTTTCTTCTTGTTCAGCCATTTCCAACTTCATCCTTCCATTTCATTTGGGGTATTCCAACTAGGGCTTACAGTTGACATAGTGCTGATACTCCAGGACCTTGGGGGCCAATTAATAGCCTTAATCTTTAACAAGAGTATCACATTCTATGAACTGATATTCAGACCTTTGGGGATTGGCTCTCCCAGAAAGTTAAATCTGTTTCCTCCCATTGTGTGATGGTTAATCCTATTATCTGTATTCCTGTCCCTCTGTCCACCCTGCACATACATTTGTTTGTGGTGTTAAAGAAATCAGCTTATATTCATACACCCCTCAATTCTTAATTTCTTATTTTTTTCAGTATTTCTTTAATTTCATCCATATTATTCAAATTTTCTAAATTTGCTTTAGTCATATGCTATAAAAGCAAATATTTCTGTTTTTCAGAATCTTTTCTTCTATTATAAGAGCAACATACGTTCATTATCAAAAACGTTCAACATTCCACATAATTCCATAATTTCACCTCAATGAGATTAACAATGTCCATATTTTTCCCCCAGTTTTGTTTATGACTTGAAAAAAATCCCAGTTGAGACCATATCTAATTGGAATGAAGTTTAAGAAAAATCAGAACCGAATAAGAACTAGTGCTCTCAGCAAGATGCACCAAGTATTTATAATAGATGCATTTATATAGATTGAAAACATTTTATCTAATTTTTTTAACCCTTTCCCAGGTCTTACTACTTTAAGAAAAAATTCCACTAAACTGCAAGAGCTTATTGTTTGAAAGCATCTGAGGGTTTAGGTACTCATACTCCTAAGTGCTGTGTGTGTGTGTGTGTGTGTGTGTGTATATGTGTGTGTGTGTGTGTGTGTATGTATATATGTGTGTGTGTGTATGTGTGTGTGTGTGTGTATGATTTATTTTAAGAAATTGGCTCATGTGATTGGAGGTGGGGCTGGCCAGTCTTAAATCTGTAGGGAAGGCCACCGGCAGGCTGAAAACTCAGGTAGGGTTTGTAAGTTATAAGACTGTCTTCAGATGGTCTTGATATAAGAGGAATGGAATTTTGTATCCAAGTTCACTACTTAGCCATCTCTTAAATAATTGTTTTCGTTTACAGTCAGCAACCAGGCAATTCAATAACAAAGACCCAGAAGAACAGTAAATAGTTGAAGAACAATCTAGAACTCAAAGAAATGCTTAAAGTCAATTATTGCTTCCTGGTTCTATTACTGAATCTGTGTCAATTTAAATAACTTCCACTTCTTAATGATTCTTACTTTCAAAGGTGAAAACTCCACATGAAAATCAATCAACATTAATCATTATCAAACTTTTAAGGGACAGGTGAATTCCTGTCCTGTTAAAACTCTTAAATGGAATAAAAACAATAAAACTCTTCCCAATTTAATACTGTGCTGGCACAATATTCAGCATCAAGAAGCCTGTGGCCATGTCGGTGTCTTCACTGCTATCAGAGCCTCTGAAATTAAATGTTGCTTTGAATGATATATCATTGAACTAAAACTTCAGAATACTCTACCTTATAAAATGCATGAAAAAAAAAACCCTCCTATATGAACATTAATAAGTTGAGTCCAGGGCTTACTTGCCCAGGTGCTGGCACTGAGAAAGCAGAATTGATACCATCCAGGGGTGAGGTTTGTTTGGGAAGGTCAGATGGATAAGAGAGTTTAGAGTTTAGAGTGGGATGGAGATGCTATGCCATCAAAGCTACAATGCAGAGGGAGAGAAGTGAAAAGAGGTGGGGCTGGTGGAGGCAGCGGAGAAGACTATACATCTTTGAGCTGGAGGCCCCACTAATAGTTCCAAGAGTGAGTCAAGGGTGATATTTCCAGATAGCATGCACTCCACAGGGCAGGGTCTTAACCAGAAGGTGGAGGAGTATGCAGTGGGTAGAAGGATGATCTCATTTCTTGATCTGAGGAATAACAATGATAATCATAATGATGAAATACTAATAACTACCATTTCTGGAGCTCTTACTCAGTACCAAGCTGTGATCTATCCTATCTCACACCCAACAAGAGTGTGAGAAAATGAGCACCTTCTTGGCACTGTAGGAGAATTGGTGCCACCAGGAGAGAGCTTGTCACAGTTAATGTGTGGAAAGGCAGAGGAGGCTCCTAGAGCTGTCTTAGGACAAGGGGAAATGTTAGAAAATGGGATGTGCAAGAGGGCAGAATATAAGGACTTAGGAGGAAGGGGGCTGAATGGGAATGGTAAAGGCATTACAAAGATGACGCTGTGGGAAAGGATGAATAACCAGAGGGACGTGTCACACGCCTCATGTAATAATGGGGGGAAAAGCAGACTTGGGATATAAGGCATTTAGACTTGATCATTGCTAGGAGCTGATAGGCTCTGTCTGAGGACAAACAAAGGGCAGTGGAAGACGAGTGCTAAATCACAGCCCCAGAGAAGAAATCCAGGGGTGGGGAGTGTAAAGGGGGCAGAAGGCAGAGCAGGGACAGCGTAGAGAGTCTCTCGACCTGGTCCTCTTCCAGGGGTGGTCGGAGGCAGAACAGAGAGGAAGGGCCATGGGTAGAGGCCTGGTTTTTTTCCCCCTGTTTCTCCAGAGAGTTGGCATCACTGAACATATATGTTTATTTTCAGGTTTTCATGAGGATAAGTCTTCTGGAGATTCTGGAGTTACTTGGTATCAACAAATATGCATCAACATATGGTATCAACAAATATGTACTGTGTTCCTACTAGTGCTGTTAGGTGCCGCTGGGAGACAAAGATGTGAAAAACAAGACCCATGTCCTCAAGAAACTAAGGGTCTAGTTGAGAAGAAAGGTCATGACAAGTCAAATAATATGTTAAGTCATTAAGACAAAACAAAGTCATAATTAAGTATATGACACTTGGGCAATAAACTTTATGGATACATAGGTATCTGATTTCAGAGAAGGGAAGCAGAGCCAAGTGGTATAGGAAGGTTCGAGAGGGGATACGGAGCAGTTTACACAGGAAGTGAAATAGCATTTGGACAAGTCAAGAAGAAAGTGTACTTCAGTCAAGGAGCGAGACCTCAGCAAAGTTAGAGAGCAGGCAGCGGAAGGCTTGTGTTGGGGCAGTTGTGGAAAAGGACTAGAGAGGCAGCGAGGCCTGAGTGAGGAGGGCTTTGAATGCTGGAAAGAAGAGCTGAGGCAGGATGTATCCTGTGGGCGGTGAGAAGCCATGAGGCTATGTCTTCACTGTATGTAAGGTTTCTCCTTAGAGAATTGTTCCTTAAAACAATTCCATGTGGTTACCTCCAGGATGCTCACAAGCATGCAAAAACTAAAAATCTTTGATTTAGGACCAAGCGCTATGCTTTTAAAGGCCAGAGTGTGGTAGTTCTTGACAACTGCTGTGGGTTGGGATGCAAGAAGAAAATAAAAGCACATTCAGAGGAATGCCTAACCTAGATGTGTTTGTTTTCAAATGTTATCAAACTGGTTTTGAAATAGACTGAGAAGGAAAAAAAGCAGTGCACAAAGCGTGGAGTTTAGGGATCCTCAAGAAGGAACAGAACAGAGCATGTCTTGACAGCTGAATGATTTCAACAAGCAATGGGTGGACTGGGTATGTTTCAACAGATCTGGTGGTCTTGGTGAGTCTGCATGGCGTGGGGACAGGCAAGCCTACTGTGTCTGGCTTCAAGTCGTCATGAGACCATATAAATATGATAACCTAAAATGAGAATGATGAGTTCCTTCCTTCCTTCCTTATTGTGCATCCAGGTGCATTTATGAGCACATGGCCATAGAGATAAGGAATTGTTCTGTGCATTTGTGTGTTAAAACACATACTCAATAACTGGCTAGTGCTTGACCTTATGTTGGACTGCACAAATAAAGTTAAACCATTTGAGGAGCAAAGGCACATTTGGTGAAAATAAAATAAAATTCCCATTTGAGGTGTGGGCAGTTTAATCTGTAAGGTTAATTAGAGGAAAAAGAATAAACATAAGTCCTTATATATATACTTCTTAAATTCCATATAGTCATTATTTTGTCACCATATCTCCATATTCCTGCTGTGGTCATGTTCTTCTTGGTATTCTGATTTCTAAAGAATAGTGAAATTTATGCATCCAGAGCAAAAGTCTTAGAATCCCACCCCACTTCTACATACTATCAGAATGTTTAGGATCTCTCTTTGTTCTTCTATTACTTTAAGCACCAAAGTCAACGTATCTTTTAATTAATTCTGAAATCTTCAGCTAATAGCCAGATCAATTAGATGAGAGAAAAAAATATATGTAAAACTGGAAAAAGATCATTCATTGAGATGGGAAGTTTGGGGCAGGGTAAGGGGTACATTGACATTGTTAACCTGTAAAGTCTTTTCTCTACCACACATGTCATAAAAGTACATGTCGGTTCTGTGGTTCTCCAAAAATGTCTGATTTTTAAGTCATTGGAGACTTTTTGAAAATTATTTGAACTTAAATCATTAAGATTTCTTGGTTGTTATGGACAAGACATTCTATGGAAATGAACACACAAATAGAAGGGCCACATCTCTTTAGCATTCCCATTCTTGCTCTGGGGACATTGAATACATCACCAACATGGAAAAAGCCATTTCTAAATGTCTTACTGAAAGAAGCAGCAAATTCTTATACTACCCAAAATATGGTCATGTGAAAAGGGCCAGGAAATTAACAGCAATGACTAATGAATGACTCCATGTCTGGGCACCACATCTCAGATCACTCCTGAGCTACTTCTAAAAAGAATTTATGAACTGAGGTTTAGATTTCTATCTATATGTTAGATTTTAGCCATGAGAAGCATCTATTGGAGTGCCTGGGTGGCTCAGTCAGGTAAGTGTCTGGCTCTTGATTTTGGCTCAGGTCATGACCTCATGGTTGTGAGATCGAGCCCTGCTGAGTGTGGAACCTACTTAAGGTTTTCTCTCTCCCTCTGCCCTCCCCTGCTCACACTCATGCTCTCTCTCAAAAATAAAAACATATCTCATGCACTTACTAGAGTACCAGCCTTGGTCTTGGAGATGCTCCTGAGCTCTCTTTTCTAGCCACGCAATGACAGTGATCCCTGCTCTATGGAAAACCACAGTCCACAGACCACACCACTTGAAACAGGCACACCATGGACATGAAAATGGGCATAACCAACTTTTAACAATCATAGTTTAATGTAAGTAATGAACCAAATGCCTGATGGGGTGGAGGATGGGAGGCCTACAGGCTTTGGGGAGAGTAGGAGGTGAGCTCTGAGAGACAGCTTGGGATGATATATTTAAAAGGTGAAATGATTACTCCTCTTCCAGGAAATGAGTCAAGGTTTGGAAGAAGAAACAGAAGTTTTATAACTTGTTGGAGTGAAGGGAAAAAGTTTAATAATCTGTGGTGGGAAACATGAAGACAAGTTCCAGGCAAATATTAATGAATTGAATCTTTCAGGACCAAGGAGCTCCATCCAGCATAAGCGTGCCCAATAGAAATATTAAATTCAAATATTGCTTAACACTAGATGTGTTAGAACATACTGTACCCTTTGTTTGAGAAGGCCAGTTCATGTAGCCCATTTTCTGAATTTCAGGAAGCCTCATGGTTAGCACATCCACCCGTTGCAGGATCCTATTTTTCCATTCCTCAGCCACACTGGGCCAGCCCATAAATCTAGATGTACTTGCAGTGCTTTCTGTGCACTTGAGGGTGTCATTTTATCTCTTGAAACAAAACACCTTTCTCTTTGATCCTTTTTAATGCTCATTAAGTGCCAGCTACTTTAAAAATATCCTCTGATCATTTTAATTTGATTTTAATCTCTTCCTGCTCTGGACACCTACAGCATTTTCCACTTATGATGATATTCAACCCATTTCATCATATAGTAGGGTTATCTTTATCTTCCCTAATCAATCCTTAATAGCAATGTATTATCAAAATTTAGGAGTATATGGATTTTTATTTTTTCTTTGGACCCTTCCTTGCCTATACCTAGCACAGCTCTTACAGACAGAATGTGCTTAATAAACATTTGTTAAATGAAACTGAATCAATACTTTCTAAATGCCATTGAGTTGATGCTATAAAAATGGTTCTTTTTCTGGAGAACTTCTTTACTGAGGAGTAGGACCAGAGTTTCATGCAGCATGGGATCCCTGGGGCTGGAATTAGAAGTGAGGGTGGTATGGACTTGGTAATAGGATTGCAGAATATGGTGCTAAGAGGTTCACAAGATAGTGTCTTGGGGTGAAGTCAGATTTGATGAAATGGTTTAAAAGGAGTATCAACCAAAGAGGCAGTAACCAAGAGTGCACCAGCATGGAATACACTGGTTGGGCAGGGAAATGACTACCAAGTACAAATAAAGGAATCTCCTCAAGGACACTGGGGTAAGAAGGTTGGAACCTGGTTAGAGAATTAAGTGGAATAAGCCCTTTATGACACTTTTTCCCTTTATTGTTTTACCCAGTGAGATTTCAAGTGTATTTTTTGAAAAATTTATTTAATAGTGAGAGTATGAACATGAGTAGGGGAGGAGCATAGAGTGAGAGGGAGAGAGGGAATCCTAAGCAGGTTTTGCACTGTCAGTTCAGAGCCTGACAGGGGGCTCTATCTCATGAACCATGAGATCATGACTTGATCTGAAATCAAGAGTCAGACACTTAACCAACTGAGCCACCCAAGTGCCCCCACCCAGTGAGATTTCAAACCAGTGTTTGGCATTATCTTAGTTCAGATATCATCAATGTGGCTTGATACAAGTTGTTACCAGTGACTCCGTGGTGGGTCATCTTAATCATCTAGTAAGAATCTGCTTTTCTTAAGCTTTCCTTTAATATAAGCCTTCAAAAGTGTACTTCGAATGCATTATTGAGGTGAGCAGCCTTCTCTAACTCGGGTCAGACTGAGTAGGGTGACCATAACATAGATGACTTTTCCTGGCAACAGATAGTCTGAACTTCCTTCTAGAATCTGATTATCAGATTATGCCTCTTTTGACCTTGAGTTTTCTGGGGCCTCTGGATCTAGTGATTATCATGAGGTGTGGTAAAGAGTTCTGAAAGTCAACATTCAGTCCAAGTCATACCTTTTTTCACAGAAAAGCTTCATGGTAGAATGTGAGTCTCTCTGAATTTCAGATACCTTGCTTATACAACGGGATAATAATGTCAATGAGCCCCACTTGCAAAATCTTGAAGGTAGTGAACTCTACACAATACATTTTTTTCTTTAATTAGTTAATCAACATTTCTCGTTTGTGAGAAACCTAGGGCTGAAGAAGATATGGTTATTTCCTCTAAGTGTCTACACTCTCCGCTTTGGGCTGCCTCTCCCATCAGACAAATCTGTCTTGAGGGATAAGTGTTTTCCACAGTTCTAGCAAGCCTTTTCAATCCAGAAAAATATTATAGTGAAATCATAGGTATCTGTGTCATTCCTTTTTAAGTGTTTCTGTAAAATGAAAATGATAAAAAGCACGAGTTGATGAGGCTGTGCCAAAGATGAAATGGAATGCTATCTGGAAGGGATATGTACAGTGGAAATGTAAATGGTAATTATAATCCAGACCCAGGAGTGCCTCTTCTGGTCGTGGTCAGAATGAGACCAAGAGGAAAGGATAGGATAACGTTTCCTATAGCAGTGATGACTTTTCAGGCATGTCTGCCCTCTAGTGGTCATGATCTACAGTCGCTTTATAGAAGGTGTGACCAAAGAGGAACTAAGGAAGCCAGTCTGGGTGGGTAAAGAACTGTTCAACAGGGAAATCAGCCTTGCCCTCAACCTCCCCCTCCATAGGAAATGTTGCCCACATCCCTTTCACCTGTCTTCAGTACTGGTACAGTGGGAGGCACTTTGGGAAGGGCTTTGGGAGTGACTAGTCATGGCCCTGTCATTTACCGCCGACCTGAGCCGATACACCTGAACTCTCTGGGTGTCTGTCTCCCATTTACATAATAGGAAGAATATAACTAACTTGAGACTTTTTGAGGAGGTTAAGTAAACCAATTTATGTAAAACAATCTGCACAATATCCAGCACAATTTAAGCACTTTAAAAAAGTGCCCTCAAACTTTATGCATATTTCTGGGTTCATATTGGTAGGTTACTTGGGTCTGGGAATATATATTTAATCCCTATTCAAATCATCTTAGATGCTTCTCCAAGAATCAAGTGTTCTCTTTCTAACCCTTAATAAGAGAAAACAGTTGCCCTAGAAGTGTAAGTTTTAGACAGAGTTAGATAAATCTGCCCATCTAAACTTGTTCTCGTTTTTGTTTTCAGTTTTGTGGGTCTGCTTGCTGCTTTAACTGGGGACTGATTCTTGCCCAGCAGGACTTTTGAATGAAACACCTTATGAGGCTCTGACATCAAAGACTGTCTTGTTATCTAGGTATGTGCCCAGAATGAGCAGGTCTTCAAAAGCAGAGCACAGGTGAAGTTCACCAGGTAACCATCCTCTCCCCTTTCCCTCTGGTCCAACTCTCACATCCTAAACCAAAGGACTGCATGGCCAATCAAGTCACCTTCTCCATGCTTTGCTGGGAAGAGGTCTATATGAGGAAAGAGACATAATTTGGTATTCTCAAGGTGGATTTTTTAGTGTTATCAGAATCTCTCAAGCATTTGAAGGGATAGATCCTTAAGTCTCCCAGTGGTCACAAACTGAACGACCAAACACAAGTTAGATTTCTAGTGGAGCACTGTAGTCTGTTAGTACCAGTTCACAAGAGCCGATTATGCCTCTTCTCCCAACTTTGAATTTGGGCAGAGATCTGAAAGGAGGTAAAGGGATAAGCCATTCAGCTATCTGAGAGAAAAGTGTTCCACGGAGAAAAACAAATGTCTGGCATGTTTGAGAAACATCAAGGAAGCTGGTATGACTCAAGAATAGTGAGGATCTGAGGTCTGAGACATAATCATGATGCTGGATTTTTCTCTGAGATGAAAAGCAGGGTTTGAGTGAAGGAGTTATCCGACATGGACTCACTCACTCAAAGATGAATCCACGTATTTTGGCCTGAACAACTAGAAGGATCAAGTTGCCATGGCTAAGAGGGAAGGCTATGCGAAGAGCTGGTTTTGAAAAGATAGTTAGCAACTAGATTTTGGACATGTTAAGTTTGAGATACCAACTAGACACCCAAGAGATGTCAGTTTGATATTTGATAACATAACCTAGAAATTAAGGAAAAATTTCAGGCTTGAAGTAAAAATATAAAATCTTTCAGCATATTTAAAGCCAAGACATTAGATGAGATCACTAAGAAGATGAGTGTAGATAGAGAAGAGATCCAGACACTAAGCTCTGAGACACTCCAATGGTTAGAGATCATGGAAGAGAGGAAGAATCATCCAAGGAGATTAAAAAGGATTTAAAGATTTAAAAGCAGTAAAATCAAACTAGGGAGTCAAGGGAATAAAGTGAACAGGGAGTGATCAACTGTCTCATATGTTATTGACAGGCCAAATAACATGAGGACATAGAATTGAATATTTAGCTATGCAACGTGGAGATCCTTAATGACTTTGACAAAGCAATTTTGATAGGTGTCCTGTATCTGAATTATAAAATCAATATTGTAGCTTATTAATTTATTTATATTTACTTCTATACAAGTGGTAAGATGTAGCATATCACTCCTTCTTAGGCAGTCTCACTCATTTTTGTGTCCTGATCTACAGTAGGTACTCAATGAATGTTTGTGGAATATGTAAAAATATGAAAAGGAATATTTCGGGCTTTGACCTAGGATATTACACCAGAACTATTGGACCAGAAAAAGATCTGTCACTAGACAAAATTATATTTGAATCACCCAGAGACAGGGATGGCCATTTATCTTATTTTTAATGGCACTCTCATTCCATAAATCTCATTTTTGCATATCATCATCACCATCATCACCATCATCACGATCATCATCCCATAACCATTCTGTCAATTCTTCCTTCATAGTTCATCTTAGAGTGATTGTTCTACCTTTCCTTACTAAATTTTCATATACCTCATTATTAAAACTGCCCAATACTTATGGGTATTGCTACAATATCAATTGTCTTCATGCTGAGACTTTTAAAGACCTTTTGTGGCCTCTTTGTGCTATGTATTATACTTATTATCCTTTTTTGGCTTTGAAGGGTCCTATAATTTAATAATTCAACTGGAGATATTATTGGGTGTGGTTGCATGCCATCTAGCTATTACCCTTTGGAGATACAATGGTGAGCAAGTTAGACATCATCAAAGCCCTCAGAGAGCTTACAGTCTAAAGGGGTTATGTGGCAGAGACTTTAAACAAGCAATTACAGCACAGGGTTACAAATGCCATGTGAAGGAAAGTACAGAGGCCTCTTCATAAACACATCTTCTATCCTAGGTCTTCCTTTCCTTAGTTTATAAGTGTTCCTAGGTGATCTCATGTACTCTTGGATTCAATTAATGACTTGCAAATAAGATATCCAGCTCAAATCTTTCTAAACATATCCAACAGATGTCTATTGGAGCTTTCCTCTTAAGGCTCTCACAATCATCTTCAAACTCCACATGTCAAAAACTGAACTTATCACTTCTCTCATCCCCTACATACATATATACCCAGGCTTTAGTTCTTTCCCATGTCCTGAGCACAGGACATCTGCAGCACCATTGACTCACCTGTCCACCTAGTCACCAGAGCAGTAGCCTTGCTCCTGGCCTACCCTGCCCACTTTAGCAACCTACCACTAGTTCTATTCATCATTTCTTTTAAATATCTTCTGAATCTGCTCAGTTGTCTCCATTCCTACTGAAATGATAATTAAATAACAACTGTTAACATTTATTGGAACTTTGTTATGTACCAGGTTCTGCACTAAGTGCTTTAAATGTATTACCATATTTATTCCTCAGAATAATGTAAATGGGTAAGCTCCAGTGAGTTCTAGTGTTATTCTCATTTTTATAGATAAGGAAAATGAGGCATAAAGACGTTAAGCATTTCTCAGAAGGTCACATAGATGGTAGGTGGAGGAGCCTTATAGCATGAACCAGTGTCATTAACCACTGAACCCTAAGTTTAGGCAGCTATATCATCTCTCCTCTGGATTTCTATGTAAGTCAGCCTCCAACCATGCCCTTTTCCAAGCTTTACTTCACACCAGAATGAAATATTTCCACTCAAAACTCTTTAGTTTAGCTCCCTCTTACTCATAGGGTAAATTCCAAAGTCCAGCTTTCTAGTCAAAGCTTTTGACACTATTTTCCATACTCTGCTCTCTGGTTATTTTCAGGGCCTTCTAATCCCCTCCATCTTCACCCACCACACAGCCCTAAAGCACAGTCTTTAGTTTCACAGACTACTTCTTTTCGCCTGTGGGTCTTCTCACATGTTTCCTGTTTGGGAAATCTCACTCCATCTATGACTGACCCCCTTCTTCACATATCTCACCACTTTTTCATCCTAGAAATATAATATATTGTAATTTAAATTTTAGTTCAGATATCTCCTCTTCTAGGAAGACCCTCTCACCCTAATTCCCCAAGTCTGGGTGGAATGATATGGTAGGCAGGATAATGGCCCCCCAAAGATGCCCATGTCTTAATACCGAAACCTGTGACTATGTTACCTTGCATAGTAAAAGGGACTTTGCAAGATGTGATTAACCTAAGGATCCTGGGGTGAGGGGATGATCTTGAATTACAAAGATGAGCCCAATGTAATCATGAAGGTCTTTGTAAGACAGAATCAGGAGTGTCAGAATCAGAGAAGAAGATGTGACAATGGAAGCCAAAGCCAGAGTGATGAAGCCGTGAGCCAGGAAACACAGGGAGCTCCTAGAAACTGGAAAAGGCAAGGAATCAGGTTCTTTGCCAAGGAGCACAGCTCTGTAGACACCATGATTTAGCCCCATAAAACTCATTTTGAATGTCTGAACTCCAGAATGTAAGGTGATAAATTTGTGTTGTTTTAAACCACTAAGTGTGTGGTAATTTGTTACAGCGGCAACAGAAAACTAATACAGGTGGCTCTTTATGCACTTCCATACCTTTCTTTCCTTTCTGTGTATTAACACTCTTAAGATGCCATTTTAATAGCCTGATTACTTGTTCATCTCCCCAGTAGCCCAGGAGATCTCTAGGAAAATACACTGAATCACTATTATTCAACTTATATCCTTAAGGGCAACATGGTTCTTGGAACACAGCTGATGATAAATTAATATTTGGTGGATAAATGCTTGTCAAATGTGTAGAAATAGCATAATTAATTTTCTGTGTTTCTCAATAAATTATAATGAGAGATTAAGTGTAATGCTCTTTGGTAGGTTTGCCTCAGTTGTGTGTGTGTGTGTGTGTGTGTGTAAATTATATATGTATCTATATGTATATGTATATACATATGGATATAATTTAAATGTATATATGTATATGGAAGGAGCTATGGTTACTGCGCTTTCTCTATGAGATCATTCTTCATTCGATTTAGGTTTGCTTGACTTTGCACACCTGGAAATCCACTCTTTCATAAAGTACTTTGCATTCCGGCAGACATAAGATCCCTTTTCGTGAAAAGCTTAAAGTAAAGACCTTTCTCACCTACTACCCTCTCTTCTCTGAACTTTCAGGTTAGTGACCTCAAACTATCTATGGCTAGCAGGTGGTATAAGAATCATTTTGAGGAGCTCTTAAAGCTAGGTCTTTCCTGATCTTGCCCGGGACCTGCAGTTTCAGGATCTTCGTGAGGAAGGGTCTGGTTCTCCAGGCAATTCTGATGCAGGTCCAGGTTGGAAACTTCTGAGACTTAACCTTAAAAGATGAGGTGCACCTATCATTCTCACCACTAGATGTCAGGCTCTTACCCTGCACTCTATGGTTAAGCCACAGAAAACTTAGCCACACCCCTCCCTCCTTCACTTCCCACTTCAAGGTATCTTGAGCCAACTGCTAGGATAGACATTTTCATATGCATTATCCCATTGAGCCTCACACTGCACAACCACACTGCAAGTTAGGCATTATCCCCAATTTACAGATGATGAAACTGAGGCATAGTGGGAAAACAGAATAATTGGTGGAACTGGGAGAACCCCAAAGCCCATGTCCTTTTCATTTAACCATGCTGTCTTAATCTGGTTGGTTTAGACAATTAACTGCCTTGAGTGTAGAATGACTAAATATTTAACACATCAACAGACAAAAAAGAAAAAAAAATGAAATTTAACAGCAGATCCAGGTAAAATTTCTAGGCTTTTTACAAAACAGCTTTATTTCAATAATTTACTTCTATTTTCATAAAAAGGCATAAAAAGAAATTAAAAATGAGCTGAATATAGTGCCTTTAAAATTTTCTGTATAGTGTTTGGAGATGAATAAGCAAAAATCAAATTCTGGAAACACCAAAAAGATAATCATCTTCAGGACAACCAATATGGCCACCTATCAGGTGTGGTATTGTGAGGCCAGAAGGAGTGAGGCCCACCAAAAACTGTGGTTCTAAGATTGTGTTCCTCGGAGCCTTCCATTCTGGGGACACACACCAGGAACCTCCTCAGTGCATGGTGTGTGTGTGTGTGTGTGTGTGTGTGTGTGTGTCTAGCGTGTAGTGTGCATGTGTGAAAGAAGAGAGCATTTGGGTCTTTCCACTCTTATTTTAATGAGAACAATCAAATTTTACTGACTTTGTATGTTGGGCCTTCACGTAAGATTCATTTTTAAAAAATGGTTTCCACCACCATTAAAACGCGAAAACTGCTGATGTAGGGCCATCCTACAAACTGATAAACAATTATAATATTTTATGTAGACACTCCCTCTGCAGCATGTTAACTAAAGTCTTTGCATTTGTTTTAAGATTTTTCAGTTAAGGAAAAAGTGTTTAAGGTTCTCAAGGAAAAAAATGAAAATGAGGCATCAAAACAATTACTTTGAGAATCCAAAGGCTGCTTAAGGAGAAAAGTCTAGGTAGAAGTTTAATCTTACCTATTTTTTTTCTGTTAAAAGCTGAAAGAATGTATCCACACAAATGATGAAACAAAAACTGAGAAACCCCTCCTTTTTAGCAACTCTGTCCTGAATCAGGGTCGTGATGTGTGACAAGGGTCTGTGAGGGTCTGTGAAATGCACTGTACTGAGGGAAAGGGCATGGTGGGCTTGTATGCTACCCACTAAACATCCCCTATACTGCACTTGGCCCACTCTGCCCAGAATTTAGACTCTTAGAAAAGAGATGCTATAAAGAGAGGGATCAGCACATTAAGCTTGTATGATTACAGCCATGTTTCACTTTATGAGCTGCTTAGGATCAAAAAGAAGAAAAAAAGGTTAGAAAAAAATTAATGTCAAGTATAACATAAGATTGGAAACACAGCAGAGTTGGAACAAATTAGAACCACATTTCCATCATCAGAATTCAATAACCAAAGGAAACAACCTTCCTCCTCTTGGGGAACTAGACTTCTCTCAAGTAAGGGGAATGCTCAGGCCATTTGACCTCCATGCAAGGTTATGACTAGATTTCACCAAGTCTCTGACGGCCCTTCTGTCACTCATCTCCCTTGAACTACACTCCATCTCATCCCTTCACAGGGCACCATGTCCCTTAGGGGTGGAAGGTGACAGCAGCGTTTCCTGGGGATTCTGCGAAGACACCACACCAGGGGAACCTGGCAAGGTTGCAGCAAACTTCTCAGTCCACGGGGCAAAAGGGGACAGAGCCAAGGATGTTAGATTTTTAGCATGGAGGTCATTTACAAAACTTCACCAAATAGTTCTGTCTAGAATAGTTCTTATTTCTCAGCTTCCTTATATTCTCTTGGTGTTTATATTCCAAATGTAAATACTCGCATATTGTTGGATATTTGACTGTTCTTTTAAAAAGCTTTTTATCTCCTCAGGCAGAAATGAAGACCCAGCTTCTGAGCTGTAGCATCTTAGAGAGAAGGTAGCTCACAGGTAATACTAAATGACCTTAAGGGCCTTCTGTGAATGTCCCTTCTGATACTTAGAGAAGTCATTTTAGTCTTTCATAAAATCGTGGTTGTTTTTTTTTTTATATCATTTAACTCTTGGGGTAATGATATGCTATCCTCTCTCTCTTTCTCTCCCTATTAAAATATACATTCCATGAAGGCAGGGACCTAGAATAGTACCTGGCATATAATAGTTGCTCAATAAATATTTGTGAAAAAGTGGGGAAGGGCTTATTCAGAGTGAGGAGCTTAGAGAGGGCTGATGCGCAGGTCAGAGGAAGGGCAGGTGCAGGAGTTCCAACACCAGAGTCTTAACATCGGAATGCTGCTGGGACATTTGATAACCGGGTCACTTCTACCTCTAGTTCCCATTTAGTGCCCAATCAAGTCATTGAGTGCTAGATTAGTCAGCACTCTTCTTTTGCAGAGGCTCAGTCAGTGTTCAGAGCATCTGAAAAACACTCAATTTGTCGTCATTTCTGGCTGCAGAGGCTTGATGAAACTGTTATCAAAATTTTACTTAAGGCTCTAAATCCCTTTTCTTTCTCTCCTTCCCTTTTCTAAGGCTGCTGTGAAAGGGGGGAAGAATTAAGTACAGGAAGATGGGATGAAGAGGAGAGGCAAATATTTGGAAAACTGAAGTGGATTCTTTAAGTGTGAAAAAAAACGAATGACAGATTTCCAGTTTAAAAGTACTAAATACAGGGAAAACTAAGCAAATTACAGTGTCACTTTTTTAACTCAGAAAGTGATAGTTCATTGACTTGATGGGTTTTTAACTCAACCACATTGCCTTTTAAAAAACAACTAAAGCTATCTTTCTCATGACAAGTGTTATTTTTTCCGTACCTCAGTTTTTCTGTAACCCCAAAGTTTCTTTATATTTAGGCAGAGGTCTGTATATGGATGTAAATTGTTCTTTAGTTTATTTCTATATCCAAACTGCAATTCAGTATTTCTCCATAAGCATGCTTTGTGCTGGACCACTGATTTTTTAATTTGTAATGAATAAATTCTACTTCACTGACTCTTCAAAGCTTCCTTTGTAATAATGGGAGTACTGAAGGTCACCGAAGGGCAAAGGGTACAGAATGTTCCAGAAGCAACTTGTGCCTGGTCACAATTTTGGCTACCGCTGGCTCTGACTGGAATTACATGTAAATTACAGGGAGGCTGTTACCCAAGTAGGTTAGTTTTGATGAGCGTGCTCTGTGCAAAGTTCAGAAGGTCTTTTGTACAAAGTTTTACACAGACTGCCCTTCCCACCAATGTATTCTTCCCAGGAGGTGACAGCTCCCAAAGGCCACTGGGGAACACTGAAGGAAATTTAGGAAACGTGAGTCTGGGTCCTTGAGTTCTGGTTAACCAGTGTGCTGGCATCATGACTCATAAAATAGGAAAAAGAAGAATAGCCTGTACACCTCTATACATTGTTTTGGATTTGAAGAAAACTCTATGAGGACATCTTGTACGCACTTGTATGCAAAAGAAGGCATTTTTTTCACAGCATTCTGTTTACATATTTATAGCACTGTTGGAAATTTCATAATCATAGCCACGGGGAGACTTGAAGAAGATGCTTAAATTCTGTAGCTTGCCAATCTGCATGTTCAGGAAGGAAAAGAGATTAGTCCTGAATACATGAGATTCTAAATTCCATATTTCACATCTGGATGTTAATCATATTGTGGTTAAGCAAACTATATCTGATTCTTATTAAGGCTTTATGTTTATTTTAGGGGCTTTCCCCTTGAGAAAGTACAATTATTGGATTTGAAATATTCACGCATCCTCATTATACTGTGGACAAGCAGTATGCACCCAGCTCCCCTCCTAGACCCACTTCACATCCCTGTCCCCAAACAAGGAAGCAGAACTTTCAGGATACATTACCATCAATAAGAAAAGGACATTGGGGTGGCTGGGGAATTTTTTTGCAGTGGAACAAGCACCGGGCTGGAGCTAGGAGAAAATAACATGACACTGTTGCTGCCTCCGGCTAGCAAAGAAGAGTAGGCCAGATGACGTGTATGGTGTCTTCAAGCTCACATTCTAGGTATTAGTGCTAAGAGGGCAGCAGAAGGCCAGAGTGCAGGACGACATCAATGCCAGAGTCTCTTCTTTTCCTTCTCAGAGAAACAATGTGTCCTGAACATAGTTTATAATTTGTAATAAAGTACGTTCAACAGGCAGACATTTTGTCTGCATTGTGAATATGGCTTCCCAAAGGAAAGAGAGAGTAAAAGAGAGGAGGGAGACTAAAACAGAAGAATTTGTGCTTTAAAAAAAAAAAAAAAAAGGAAAGAATGT